>NC_048238.1:111883432-112022967 GCF_002007445.2 Ailuropoda melanoleuca
AACAAAAAAAAAAAAAAAAAAAATGAAGGTGAAACAAAAACATCCCCAGAGAAATAATAAAGATCGAGAGAACTTACTGCTAGCAGATAGCTCTTCCTTATAAGAAATACTAAAGGAAGACCCTTATACAGGTTGAAAGGCAATGCTACCGGATGGTAATGCAAATCCTTGCAAAGAACTAAAGAGAATCATGTAGGGTAAATATAAAAGACAATAGAAGTATATCATTTTCTCATTTTCTCTCTTAACTGATTTAAAAGGCAAATGCATAAAACAATAATCAAAAACTTATTTGGGGAGAAAAGACGCCACAGTTGCCACCACATCGGGGATTTCTGGCTCTTCTCGCTTTGCCTTAAATTCAGGTGTCTTTCATGAATAATCAAAAGCAGCAAAAGTCAACGCTATCAGGCTAGCTTTTTGAAACCAGAAAAAGAGATGAAAAAGAGAGGTTTGACCCTACTCAGTTTGACTGTATTATTCAAGGCTTAACTGAAACTGGTGCTGATTTGGAAGCAGTAGTAAAGTTTCTTGATGCTTCTGGAACAAAACTTGATTACCGCTGATACGCAGAAACACTCTGACATTCTGGCCCCAGGTGGTACACTGGCAGATGACATGATGCACACAGATGTCTGTTTGTTTGCAGCACGAGAAGACCTAGAGACTATGCAAGCATTTGCTCAGGTTTTTAACAAGTCAGTCAGGTGTTACAAATACCTGGAGAAAGGTTTTGAAGATGAAGTAAAAAAGCTGCTGCTGTTCTTTTTTTTTTTTTTAAGATTTTATTTATTTATTCGACAGAGATAGAGACAGCTAGCGAGAGAGGGAACACAAGCAGGGGGAGTGGGAGAGGAAGAAGCAGGCTCATAGCGGAGGAGCCTGATGTGGGGCTCGATCCCAGAACGCTGGGATCACACCCTGAGCCGAAGGCAGACGCTTAAGGACTGCGCCACGCAGGCGCCCCCGAAAGCTGCTGCTGTTCTTAAACAAACAAACCCAACGCAAACCAAACCAAAACCAAAACAAAACAAAAAACAAAGCAAAACAGGGGCGCCTGGCTGGCTCAGTGAGTAGAGCGTGTGACTCTTGTTCTCGGGGTCGTGAGTACAAGCCCCATTTTGGGTGTAGAGTTTATTTAAAACAAAACAACTAGTAAACTTGATAAACTGCCAGGAAGACTGATTAAGAAAAACAAATGAAGGCCAACATTATCAATATCAGGAATGAAAAGAAGCTATTATTACAGATCCTACAAATAGCAAGAGGCTATTTTAACCAATTTTATGACAATACATTTGAAAAATAAGGAGAAATAAACAGATTGCAAAATACAGAAAATCTGAAGAGTGTGCTAACGACTACAGGAAGAAATTGACTCCTTAATTTAAACATCTTTCCTCAAAGCAAACCCCATGCCCCAATGGCTTTTCTAATAAATTCTACCAGTTAACTAAGATAGAAACAATACCAATTACACACAAATTTTTCCAAAGAATAAAAAGAGAGGAAAACTTCCTAATTTGTTTTATGAAGTCAGCATAACCTTTTTTTTCCCCTACCAAAACCTGACAGAGTTATCACAAGAAAAGTATAGGACAATCTCCCTCAGAAACACAGATCAAAAAACAAGTTCAAAACAAAATATGAGTGGGGCGCGTGGGTGGGTCAGTCATTAAGCATCTGCCTTCACCTCAGGTCATGATCCTAGGGTCCTGGGATCGAGCCCCACATCAGGCTTCCCGCTCGGCAGGAAGCCTGCTTCTCCCTCTCCCACTCCCTCTGCTTGTGTTCCCTCTCTCTGTCAAATAAATAAATAATCTTTTTTAAAAAATAGCAAAATGAATGTAGTAATTTATTTAAAGGATACCCCTTATGATGAAGTTGAGTTTATTTCAGGAATGAAAGGTTGGTTTGGCATTTAGAAAATCAACCAATAAACTTCCTCACATTAATGGGATAAAATAGAAAAATCATATAATCATAAAATGTTTCAACAAATTCGATATCTATTATGATTTTTAAAAAATAACACTTGGCAAAATAGGGTTATCCAAGAATGTCTTTAATCTACTGAATGGTATGAATGGTATCGACAAAAATCTGTAGGTCACATTATAATGGTGAAACGCTGGAAGCTTTCCATCTGAGATCAGGAAAAAGAGAAGGATTCCTGTTATGACCACTCCTATTCAGCAATGTCCTGGACTTCCTAGCCCAAGCAGGGACAGGAGAAAAAGTAAGTGAAAGATATGTGTTATAAAAGATGAAATGCAGTTATTATTAGTCTTTGCATGTAATATGATTGCAAACAAAGAAAATGCAACATAATCTATAGTTTAGAAAAGTTAGATACAAAATCAAAACATAAAACTAAATTGATTTTTTTAAAGATTTACTTTATTTATTTGACAGAGAGAGAGAGAGCACAAGCAGGGGAATGGCAGAGGGAGAGGGAGAAACAGGCTCCCTACTAAGCAAGCAGCCTGATGCAGGGCTCAATACCAGGATGCTGGGATCATGACCTGAACCGAAGGCAGACGCTTAACTGAGTGAGCCACCCAGGGGCCCCGAAACTAAATTAATTTTTACATAATAGCAAAAAAGTTATTAAATACCATTGACAATAACATTAAAAAAGAAGAAATACATGGAAATATGTTATAAGAGATATGCAAGACTCCACTAAAACCTGCAAATCAAATTATAGACAGAAATCGAATAAGACCAATATAAATGGAAGGATATTTCCTGTTCACGAACTGAAAAACTCCACATTGTATGGAGGTTGAATCTTCACAAATTGAATTTTAGATACCAGGCAATCCGCCTCAAATCCCCAATATATTTGTGTATGTATGTTTGGAACCTGACCAGCTGACTCTAAACTTGGCCTAGAAAAGGCATGTACTCTTTAAGAACAGGTGAGAAGACTGCAAGACAGAAATGTCAACAATTAAGGGAGTATGGCATTGGTGCAGACTGGACCACGGGGCCCAATGGGCGAGAAAATGAGCTGAGATGGAGACCCTCCCATACACAGCATTTCATTTATGGCAGAGGGGGCGCTGGAGAGAGTTGGGAATTTGAGGGCCTTTGCAATCGAGGGTGCTGGGTCACTAGATGGAGATCCATGTGGACAATAATGAACCTTGACTCCAGTCTGCTGTCACACACAACCATCGATTCCAGGCAGACCTCAATGGGTAAGGCAGAACAACAAATCTGACGTACCCCCTCTGTTTTATTGGATCCATTTTGCTTCTATCCATCACTGTTGTTTTGGGTCTTTGTTTCATGGTCAAAACCTCTGTTTTAATGAGTTTCATTGTGATGAAACTTTGTTGCCTTCATGAAAAAGAATACAACCTAATTGTTTCAGGTCTGTCTTGAAATTTTAAATTATTTCAACTTTTTGTTCTTCAATTTGAGAACTTTTTTGAAAGATTTCATTTTTTTAAGTAATCTCTACCCAATGTAGGGCTTGAACTTACGAACTCCAAGATCAAGAGTCACAGACTCTACCAACTGAGCCAGCCAGGCACCTCTTCAATTGGAGACTTTAGATTCATTTTCATATTCTATCATTCTATTGGTCTAGTTATTTCGCTTCCCAAAATCTACTTACATACTCTTCCAGTTTTCCCTTTTTGCCCACTGTTCACACGTTATAACATTAAGAGCTTTTGCGTACTCAGCATATACTCATCTCATCAAGGCTGGCGGAAGGAAGTAACGTGTAGGGGCGCCTGGGTGGCCCAGTCGTTAAGCGTCTGCCTTCGGCTCAGGTCATGATCCCAGTGTTCTGGGATTGAGCCCCGTGTGGGGCTCCCTGCTCGGCGGAAAGCCTGCTTCTCCCTCTCCCACTCCCCCTGCTGGTGTTCCCTCTCTCGCTGTCTCTCTATCTGTCAGATAAATACATAAAATTTAAAAAAAAAGAAAGAAAGAAAGAAAGAAAGAAAGAAAGAAAGAAAGAAAGAAAGACAGAAGTAATGTGTAAAGGTCCCACCACTATGACACTAGGGGAGGTCTTTGCCAGAGGGACTTAGCTCCACAGTCAGAATGAGAAATTTACACAATTTGAAATGAGTCTGCATTCCTTAAATTTGCAGAATTCCTTTAAGATATGACCTTATAGGTAGCAGTGTGGGAGTGATTACATTGATTATATTTGGTTGGAACAGTGGCGGGGCAGGGGGTGGGCAGAGAAAGGGAGAGAGAGAGAGAGGAGGCAATAAGCCAACCCCATCAGAATAAACAGCTTTACAGAAAAAGGCAGAAGAGGGCTCCAGGAGGGCATGTGAATAGACGAAGCCGACAGGGCTGGGTGAGAATCACCTTGATGGTGACAACGTGGTAAAAAGCTACATCACTAGTGTACAGTCAGCTAAACCTGGAAAGAACGTGTCGGGTGGGGGGATGAATAGGGCTGATAGGATTGTTGGAAAAGAGAAGAGCTATGGTTTACCACGTCACTTCTCACTATGCATGTCAGAGCCAAAGAATGGAAACTGGCTGAACGGAGGCAAAAGATATCACCTTCTATACTGAGTGGGACCCTGAGCGACTCCAAACAAACACCAGGAGCTTGGTCTCAGGTGGGGAGCCCATCGGCAGCCAGAGGCACCTAAGTATTCCTGCCAGTGGCCAGACTTGAAGGAGAATTGCTAGCAGTCAGGCTATGTGCTTCCACAATGACCTGGCCCTACTGGAAGACTGGGCTGGCTTGAGTAAGGGACACTTGCCATGTCCTCATGTGGACACAAGGAGTAAAGAGGAGGCAGGCTTCACTGACAGTGTTAGCATCCAACACTTACCTTTCCAGGTTCTCATGTTATCTAAACCAGAGAGAGAGATTCTTCTTGGCATCATAGTGCACTCTGGCTTCTTGATGCTGCCGTGCCCGCTCCACGGGAGCTGCTTCTCTTGGCACCGTTCAGAGAGATGGCTTGGCTTAGGGGGGCGAGGAGGTGGCATGTTGGACACAATGTCTAGTTCTTTTGCCTCATAGGGCAAGGAACCTTGGTTTTTATCTACCTGAATGGTGGAATTTAAGGAAGTTTCCGGCAATGGTGAAGAATAGTGATCCCTGGTTGGTCCATTGATATCTCTACTCCATATCAGGGCAGCCTGAGGCCTCAGGGAAGGAGCCTTCTGAGAGCCACTCCCATGGCGTGAGGGGTGAGCCAAGTTACTGGGGGGCATGGGCTGCAGGCAGTCAACAAAAACGTCATCAAATGAAGTCTGTTCCAATGAGCGGTCTGAGTTTGACCAGCTCTCACATCTGGTGGGCAGACTGAGGGGAAAAAAGCATATAAATGTGACTGAAATGGAGCAAGTCCATGGCAGAAGTCAGAAGAAGAAAGCCACCTATCCACTACTAAACCCATGCTAGCCTCTTTTCCATGCTTCCACATTCCCTCCACAGCTCTCACTAATCCCTGGATGCAGGAACCAATGGTTTGTTGATTTCTGTCATCCTATCAGTGTCAGATACATATGAAAACGCAAGGTTAGGCACAAAAGCCACACGCATGACTCATCCCTCATAGTGGTTGAGGGTGATCCGTCCCCACCTTGGCTGCAGCAGGAAGAGGTGAGAGGAGACACACCCACTAGAAGATGCTACAGCTAAATGGACTGATTTGGTCAGAAGCACTGAGCACATGTCAGTGACAGAGCCCGCCAGAGAAGGCAGCGGACGTTCTGCAGACATAGAGAGACGTGCACATAAGCATACCTGGCATGCCGCGGTCTTCCAGTCTCACAGTTGGACAGAATCAGATAATCAGGAAGGGAGAGAGACTCTGACTCACTTCTGCTTTCCTCAGTGGCTACGGAATTGGTACTTAGGTCATCTCTCGGCAAGGGGGAGCTGACAGCATGGGCAGTGGGAAGGGAGCTGGCAGGAGATGGCTGGAGGGAGGAGGGCATGTGAGAGAAGCTCTCCATGGAATCTGCTGGAGAAATCATTTCCCGGGTTAACGTTTAAGAATGGCTATAGCACTCACTCACAAATTCTCAAACAGCATCTACGAGGCCAAATACAAGATGCAAATCACAGCTGGTGTTTGTACTGATGGAGGAGACCATTTCCCCAAGCTATAAACAATGTCTGGGGAAGAAGGCCAATGTTCCGAGAGTGAAGTGTTGAATCAATTAAGAGTAAAAAAAAGCCAAGCATTCTTGGCCTAAAACTGTGCAGTAACACAGTCTACTCATAGCTTCTTTATGGTTCTCGGCCGTAGCCTTGCATCGCTGTTTATCCATTCAACAAATACACACCCACACACACATATATTTATGCGTGACATGTATGTACATACTTACATATGCATTCGTGCTGAACTCTATGTCTATTTCTGCCTGTTCTAACTCTGCCAAGACAGATCTGCCTCACTGGAATCTACCGTCCATTAAAGAAGACAGACAAATCAAACATAAATAAAGGATACTGGTAATGATGTGTAAGGAATAGGAGAGAAAGAAATAGGGTGTGATGGCCTGTAAAGCCGACATTTCTCAAGGAGCATGATATTCAGAAACTTCCAGTGAAAAGCCTACTTTTATTTCCCCTTTGAACCACGCTGGCAGAAGTTCAGGATTCCTGAGTCGGAGAGGCCCAGAACTGCCTGGGTTCAAGTGCAGGCTCTATTGTCTAGCTGCTGTCACCGTGGGCATGCCACCTACTTGCTGCAAGCTTCCTTCTTCGTGAAGTGGAGATGCTAACAGTGAATTCGCCACAACATCGTTCTGGAGATAAGCTACCACAGAAGAGCATTTAGCAGAGCTCCTGGCCAGAGTACACACGATGTGCTGACTAGCTAGGGTTGCTGGATACAGGACCAAACATTTTATGTGAAAAGCCACAAGAAAGACCTTCGGGCGTGGTTCTCAGATGAAGAGGAGTCTGTTCTTACATCCTCCTAAAAATTAAGGGCGGGGGGCTACAGGGAATGATAAAGGTCATGGGGGTGGTTTCTGGCTTCCTCCAAATTCCCACCAGACCCGTCCATTTTCTGCCTGGTGCCTGACTCATTCCTATTCCTCTTTGGATCCTGGGAAACATGTTATATATATCTATGTTTTAGGATAACTCCT
The DNA here is from genome assembly GCF_002007445.2 of Ailuropoda melanoleuca. Classification (NCBI taxonomy): domain Eukaryota; kingdom Metazoa; phylum Chordata; class Mammalia; order Carnivora; family Ursidae; genus Ailuropoda; species Ailuropoda melanoleuca. Next base: position 111,890,534 of record NC_048238.1, read on the forward strand.
GGATGAGGAAAGAAACAGAGGCGACACATAACATGGCACACAGATATGTATGCAGTTTGGGCTGAAGGTAGAGACTAGGGTGGCAAAGAGTGAGTGGCAAGCCTGGAAAAGTTGGTCAGGGATGCTCTGCTTGTTTGCACCAGGTTGGACTCTGCCCAGGAAGGATTCACTGCAGCTTTGCAAGTCAGCTTCACCTGTTGTAGCAAGGATAAAGAGCTTGCCATCACTTCATTTCCTTTTATTTGAGTGCTCTTGCAGCTCAGTAATGTGACTGTATAGCTAACTGCACTTAACTAAGCTTCCCAGGTTCATGAAAAGGAAAGGATTTTGTCCTCAGGAAACAACCCCCCACCCCCACCCCGTGCCACCCTAGAGAGCTACAGCTGACTCTCCACCGCCACCTAGTGCTCCAATGTGTGTTTCAGTGGCAGGGGATAAGCATAACACTAATGGTGGAAATGTTGAAGCCACTGGCGACTGGAATTGAGGACTGAGGTTTTGTCTGCTAGACTGACATCCTAAAGGAAATCAGATTCAAGATCTCACAGGTTGAGGGTCAGGGCATGGTGCAATGATGTCAGGGGCTCCACAGCAAATTCCAAGAAGGGAAGTGAATTGTAATGCTAGGTGCACAATACCCAGTATATTACACAGGAATACGTGTGCATGCATGTGTATGAAAGAGAGAGAGGAAGAGTGAAAGTGAGCAAGAATGAGAGAAAGCAAGTGAGGGGGAAAGAAAGAGAACAGGAGCAAGAGCCCAGGAGTGGCCCAGAGCAACCTCAGAGCTAATTTGCCCTGCACAGACCTCAAGCTGATTGGAGATACGAGAAATTCTTCCCTGCCTATGAGAAGGAGCCGAGTTCTGTCTTTCTACCGCCCAGTGCTGAACAACCCAAATGACAACAGAAAAACTGGAGTTCCATGAATTACTGAAAAACGCTGAGATTTAATATTTCCAGGAAATCAGCAGCAGCAACAACATGGGGAAAATCAGAGCCCTCCTGGACATCCTCACCCACATTCTACTTTTACTCCATCTGTTATCTGTGGCTGATGCAAGCAAAGCTGTGGAGTGGCTTCGAAGCCACTGAAGTCACTTGTCGTGTGCAGTGTGTGGCACATTTGGGCCTGAAATCTCGAACCAGGTGAAAGGAAGCCACCTGTAGAACTGTACTTTGTGGGAGAAATTCTGACATCCAGTAGCCTGTGCAAACAGCCACGGCCACCCCGTGGCGCACAGGAAGCCCGGCTCTGCTCTCACCTGCGCTGTCCTCCAGCTGGCCCAGGTTGCAGACCTGGCTGATGCTGTACACCCACGCCAGCATTTCCACCTCGGTCTCGGCCACCAGATAAAATGTACGAGAAGCCGTCTTGACAATGAACACGAAATTATTCTGAAATTCCTTCCGCACGAAGCCAGGGCCCACGTGCTTCCACACGGCGCACTCGCTCAGGTCGATCACACGGATGGGCTTGCTCGAGTGCTTGCTCCTGTAGTACTCCAGGACGTCAGGGTTGCCGCTCATGCGGCCCCGCCGGAGGACAAACCAGCGCTTGCGCCAGGCCTGCGGAGAGGCAATTCAACAGGGGTTTACTGGACCGACTGCTCTTGCTTCTCGGATTCTGTCACGATCCTATTTCATGACAAGGATGGCAGAAAAATAAACCAGCCATTCCAACAGTGAAATGCAAAGTCCACCAAGCTTTGGATGAAATGACTAGTGCACCATGTTCAAGTCTGTTTGATTCAATGATTGTAAGGATGGGTCCTTACTGGGGAGTGCACTGACGGCATTCACACCCACAGGACAGGGGACCAGGGTCGTGCAACCGTCACCATCAATGCCGCAAAGGTACGTAAGAGAAATGTATGTATCGGCATGCAGAAAAAAACCTTAGTAACAAATGAGAAGAAAGCTTTCTTACCACTGTCCATCTCAATCCAAAAGCCAAGATCAAACATTCAAATCAGACACAAATGAGGAGTGCCCACCATTGTCAGTATCATCTAACACTTATTTAACTTCTAGAGAATTGCTTAACAAGAAAAGAAAAATCATACACCTTTGACAGAGAGGATTATCATTATCTGAAGTTAACGACTGTCTTTCTGTAAATCCCCAAGTGCTTTACCATAACCCATGTAGTCTCCAACACTATCCTATGGGAGAGGTAACTATTTTTATGTCTGCTTTATGTTTAAGAACATTGAGGTTCGGAGAAATTAACTAGCTGTAGGAGGGGATCTGAGCTCAAGTGAGGATGGAAGGACTAGGAATGAGTGTGAGGTAAAAAGTAGAGAAAGGGCTGTAGCCAATTCTTTAGCAATGTCTGCCTGTAAAGTGGGAGAGAGACACAGAGAGAGAGAATCTTAAACAGATTACATGCTGAGCATGAAGCCCGAGTCGGGGCTCAATCCCACGAGCCTGACATCATGACCTGGGCCGAAACCAAGAGTCGGTTGCTCAATCATCTGTGCTACCCAGGCACCCCCAAAGGATTTTTGTTTTTTTTTTTTAAAGATGGAAGACACTTAAGCATTCACCTCCTAAATCACTGTTTCCCAAACAGGCATTGGGATGCCTCAGGGGGCATCTGAAAATAGGTGTGTTTTGTGTGTCCTAAAGGCTGGGGGTGGAGCAGGGCAGGAATTGTTTGGCCTAAAGCTATTGTGCCATGTTGAGAAACACTGTTAACAACTAAAAGGAACTTGCCACAGGGATTTCAGAAAGAGCCAAGCATTGAGGTGAAATGATCAGGGTAAGCTTAGTCCATGCTCAGAAAAGATAATGATGTTCCAAAGAAACCAGCACCAAGACACGACTCTGCATGCCACTGGAGGTACTAGGGAAGACCTGAGGGCTCCTCAGCTCCCCACTTACCCCGACCTAGAATGAGCTACCTCCTTGGGTATGAGGCCTAGGAAAAGATGCTTATCTGCAATTGACTGTGGCCCCTCCGTTCTAAGGAGTCCTCAGTATCTGTAAACTTCCCTGCCATCTCCTGGAGAAGACCTTCCTCAAGTTCCCCATTTTCTTACATTAGACACCTCGCTTTCTGTGGTGGAGAATGGAGCCCAGATGGGTAACAGGCTGACGGGCTGACAGCAGGGCTCTTTTCCATTGGAGATACTCGATGTTGCAGTTGGCAAATGCAAGTGGAGAGATTTATAGCTCTGTGGTTTGCTCTTTTGAGCAGTGGCATGTGTGACAGCAGGAAGTGTGGGCTTCTGCCAGGAGGCTTGGTGACCACTGGGACCGGAAGTCTTTCGTATCTGGAGCTTCATTTACACCTGACACGTTTATAAGCCCACCAGCTTAGACCAAGAGGCCAGGGGAAAAGGAAAAGCCACAGTCTGGAGTGTTCTCAGCTCCCTCCCTGCCCAGGAAATATGAGATCCAAGGCAGCAGAGAACTTGATCAAGCACTGAAAGGGGAAGGCCAATCATCACAAAAGACCTATTACGCCTCAGACTCGAAAACCCTTTTGAGGCCTGGCAGGGGCAGCCATCAGCAGGTGGACAGCCGCTTCACACTGGGTTAGGACAAGGAGGGGAAAACGGTGCCTGGCAGGTGAGCCCTGGCTTGGTTCTGCCTTCACAGACACTGTAAACCTCTGAGGAGAGGTTTGGCCACTTGGAAGAGGGACAAAACGGTGCGATTAAGTCCTTGTTTTTAAGACAGAAGAAATATGGGGCGCCTGGGTGGCACAGCGGTTAAGCATCTGCCTTTGGCTCAGGGCGTGATCCCGGCGTTCTGGGATCGAGCCCCACATCAGGCTCCTCCGCTATGAGCCTGCTTCTTCCTCTCCCACTCCCCTGCTTGTGTTCCCGCTCTCGCTGGCTGTCTCTATCTCTGTCGAATAAATAAATAAAATCTTTAAAAAAAAAAGAAATATTAAGACAGAAGAAATAACAGCACGTTTGTGTGCTCATGGGAATGATCCAGGAGGGAGAGAAAAATTACTGATTGAATAAATGCCTGTTGCAAAAACATGGCATTGGATGGAGTGGAGCTACCAAACAGGAGAGAAGGAGCTCAAGTGTCACTGTGGGCTTTGGAACACGGGGGGGATGGGAAACTGGGCAAACAGGGATATAAGGCCTAATTCCTGGGTTCCCTGAGATGGTGCAGGCCCTGGGAAGGGGTCCAGGGGATGAGGGAACACCGTATGTGCCTGCTAAGGAAAGCCTTCACGGGGATCCTGGGGTACCCCAAACTTTCCAAAGGCGACTTTGATAGGGAAATGTGAAGAGGAACTTTGTTGTACTTCCCAAAAATAATTGTAAAAGAGGAAGTCAAACTGAGTGTAGAACCAAGTTTCAACTTAATTGCTCTTAGTTTTATGGGAACAGCTTTCTCATTCTTTAATAGCAGTTTTGGGGGAAAAAGTAATACCAAGAATCACCACGCATCCTGCCAGACGATAGACACAGAGAAGGGGGTGAGAACTGGTCCCTAAAAGAGCCTGCTATCTGGCTGGGATGGCGAAGGGGTAGAAATATGAAATGGGTAGATTTCAACTCAAGGCAATGACTGCATGGACATTCCGGCCTTCACTCCTTTGTTCAACAACCATCTCTTGATGGCCTGTTAATATACTGGACACCATGCAAACCGTGGGAAAGCACAGAACAAGGCACAGGGCCTGCCACCCTGTCTTGTGGGCATATGGATAAACAGACAATTGCAGTCATTATTATTATGATAATGGAAAGCCAAAATTCTATGGGAACACACAAAAGACACATCTCTATCAGATTGGTGGGCCTGGGGAAGCTTCCAGGATGGCTAAACCGAGCCTGAAGAAGGGCCAAGGAAGCAGCCAGTGCAGAGGCATCTAGTGTCCGACTTACGCTTTGACTCCTGAGGCATCCATTTCAACGACTGCCACTTTGAAATGGCTCCCACTTCAAACACACTTTCTCCAAGGAACACAGGGCTAGCCACACCGCTGAACGGAGAGCAGGTCCCCTCACCCCACCAAGGCACCTCTGTTTTACAGATTGTGGTTGGTTTTGATAACTGACCATTTGGGCCACTTGTGTTTTCTCTTCCCACACTTGTGTTTCAAACTCACCAATAGTGAGTCCATGACACCCTACGCCCCCCCCCCCGCCTGACCCTAATAACAGCAGAACCCCAGGCCCCCGTGAGCCCTCTCTCTACGGACAACCCTGCTGTGCGGCCCCAGGTGTTCTGTGTCATTCCCAGGTCTTGTAAGTAATACATTTTATTTCTTCAAAATTTCCTGATGGTTTTTGCTAAAGGGCATCTTGCAATCATAGTAAGAACCACAAGGGCCGGTCCAAACACAACAATGGTTATCGATGGGCTGAGACTGGCCCAACAGGCACCAGGACAGAAGCGGCACAAACGCTGTGTAAGCGCAGGCAGTTCCGCAGGGCTGTGAGGCAGGTGTGGGAGCAGAAAGGAAAAATGACAGTCACCCAGTAACTTCAATAGGAGGCAGCATAACTCACCAGCAGGCCCTCCCTCTGGTTTTTATTGTACTTTTATTTATTTATTTTTTAAGATTTTATTTATTTGAGAGAGAGGGCACGCGAGCACAAGTTGGGGGAGGGGCAGAGGGAGAGGGACAAGCAGACGCCCCGCTGAGCAGGGAGCCCTTCAGCACCAAAGTGAAGCTCTTTAAAATGAAACAGAGCAGGGACGCTTGGCTGGCTCAGTCTTGATCTCAGGGTTGTGAGTTCGAGCCCTGCGTTGGGTGTAGAGATTACTTAAAAATAATAAACTTAAAAAAAAAGATACAATGAAACAGTGCCACAAGGAAGTTATCAGATCTGACTAGGGTCACGTCAGAAGGACTCTGAAGCTCCCACTGGCCAAATAAGCGGGGAGTCTGCTTCTGCAGACTCGTGATCCGAGTGAAAGGCAGACGCTTCACCGACTGAGCCACCCAGGTGCCCTGAGATCAAAACTTTAAATTATATTGCCTAGGGGATGCTCATTTGAGTGACAAGAACATTAACAAAGTGCAAAGAAGAGATTTCTCCACATGCCATGCCAGGGTAGGACTTACCTACAGGGAGAAGGTGAAGTTATTTTCCAACTGGCTGGTGGTTAGAAGGGGGCTCATCTAATAATAATTAATTAAGCCATACATTTGTTCTATGTGGTTTGCTATATTTGTGTTTTCTTCTATGATAAAAAGGATTTTATTTTATTAAAGAATTTTATTTATTTATTTGAGAGAGAGAGTGTGTGAGAGAGAGAGAGAGCACGAGCAGGGCGAGGGGCAGAGGGAGAGGGAGCAGCAGACTCGTCGCTGAGCGGGGCGCCTGATGCCGGTCTTGATCCTAGGACCCCGGGACCATGACCCGAGCCAAGGCAGATGCTTTAACCGACTGAGCCACCCAGGCGCCCCGAGGAAAAATGATTTTAAAACAATTCCTCTGGAGAGGGCATGTTCACAGATCCATTCGATAAACAGTTATTAAGTGTCTACCACGTGCCAGGCACTGTGTAAAAAGGGAAGAAGGTTGCTGGTTTGTCAGACAATCTCTAGCTGCACAGAGGACGTGAGGCCCTGAGAGCTGCTGTCTCTTCTCACTTGGGAGCTGTTTACATTTTACAAGTGCAGGATCGCTGGCTTCCATGGATGCACTGAACTCCACCTTCTCTCCCCTCGGACCTCTTCTGCCGGGCATGTCCTAAGCAGCTCGGGAAAGCAAGATGGGAAGGGGGGAGGTCAACAGTTCAGAACAGACTGTGAAGATGAGCATGTCCTGCACCAAGAGGATCTAGAAAGCAAAACCACTATGCAAACAATTAGCCACAATTATGACTCAGAGAAATAGAGTACAAAAAGTCAGGACCTGCATTTGAATTCTGTCTACCTCTGACTTTCTGGGTGACCTTGAGCAGATAACTTGACTGCTGCGAAGCTCAGCATCTGCCTCCCATATGAGAAATGAACGGCAAAACAGTACGTTTGAAAGTAACTTCTTTAAAAAAAAAAAAGAAAGAAAGGAACCTATAAAATGATGATGGGACTGGTTGTCATCAGGGCACAAAGCACTGCTTGCCCTGGGGAAACTGCTTCTCCCTTTCTAGAACCCATCTCCCCCGCCGTGCACTAATGGGCTCTGAGGGCTTTTCCAGCTCTGATAATCAAAGATCTGTTTCCCATCAGCCTTTCCTGCCACAGCCACCAAGCTGACTCATTACCACCCCAACAGTATCATCTCCAACAACAAAAACCTGCAACATCCTGTAACCCTGTGGAAAAGTGTTTGTGCTCATTCCTAGAATTTGAGAGAGGCTAAAACTGAACTCCTCCAGGAAGGTGTGTCTAGATCACAGGTCTGCTCTTTTTTATGGAATTGTTAGCAGAATAACCGAATCTCATCCTTCTAAGAGTTGTGTTGTTCTCCTCTTAAACCAACCCAACTTGCTCACTTCATAATTTACAAATACCTCCTAGTTTGTTTCTTGATAGACAGTGACCCACCAGATTAAACAAAAGGACAAGTGCCAGGGAGGTTATCTAGGGGAGGGGGGCTGAAACTTGAATCTGAACTCTGCTGTGATAGGCTGAATTGTATCCCCACCCCCAAATTCATATACTGAAGTCCTAACCCCCAGTACGTCAGACTGTGACTGTATTTGGGGACAGAGGCTTTACCAAGTTAAAATGAGGCCATTAGACTGGGACCTAATCCGATGTAACTGGTGTCCTTATAAAATGGAAAAAATTGGACACATATATAGAAGGAATATATTGTGAAGAAGTCAAGAAACATAGTATACACCAACTCTACCTGAAAGGGAAGAGCATTCTGGAGGCACCATTTGGTCTGGAGCCTCAGGCCAGAAAGGAATCAAAGGTAGTTTCATGAAACATCTCTAAACTATCTGCTTTTACCTCAGAGTATTATGAAAACAAATAGAATACATCGATCTCTGAACCACAATTTCAAGGTGCACCATTTCAGGAGAGAATTCCTAACCTTTTATGGGTTATGAACCCCTTAAAGACATGACGAAATGCATGGACCTTCTGTCATCAGAAACACGCATGCGCCTGAACACACTCTCTCTCTCCCTCTTTCTCTCACTCACTCTCTCTCCCACACACCCCCCACACCCCACCCTACCCCCCCACTCTGGACTGCCTTCCCTTATTGAACTATGCAACACACTCCTTCAGTGGCATCTTCCCATTTCATATCCCTTAGCTACCACGTATCTGATGAGAATTCACAAAATTTTGTTTCCAACCTGGATTTTTCCCAGGAACTTCAGACGCATATAACCAGCAATACATCTCCACTTACATATCTATCTCTTAAACTTAACTTGCCCAAAACTAAGCTCTCAATTTCATGCCCCTCAAATCTATTCCTCTTCCACCCTTCCAATATCTCAGTAAATGGTATCATCACCCATCCATTTTCTAAATCCAAACCTAGGAGTGATTCTTGCTTCCACTTTCCGCATCCAATGCAGTAGCAAGTTCTTTTAATTCTTTCAGAACATTCCAAATCAACCCACTTCTCCCTATGCATCCCCTAAAACCCCACTCTGGTGCGAGTCACCCACATCCACTCTCAACACCCCCAATAATTCATTCTTAACAGAAAAGCCAATGACCTTTTAAAAACCTAATCAGATCATATTGTTCCATTGATTAGCCCCTTCCAAAGGTTTCCTAATGCCCTAATAGTAAAATCCAAACTCTAAACTGGCCCTGCCCATCTCAATCACCCTCTTGCTCTTTCCCACTGGTCTTTTTGAAGTCTTCATTGTCATCTCCTCAGATCATCCAAATTAAAGTGGCCAGCCACAGTCATTCTCTACCACATCGTCCAATCTTAATTCCCTCCAGGCCACTTTCAACACCTGGTATTTTTGTTTGTTTGAGATTTGCTGTCTGTTCCCCTGCCCCCCTCCTCCATCCCCCACTGGTGGCAGCAGAGGCCTTGTCTTTGTGGATCACTGCTTTATTCTGTGGGCTTAGCAGTGCCTGGCACAGAGCAGTTGTTCAGTCAGTACTTGTTGAATGAATGAATTCCACACAATTTCATGGTATCATAGACCTAGGTTTAAAATACTATTCTTGAGAAACAGGACTAGCTTTGCGGGTTCATAACAAACCTAATCACCAGGGTTTCCCCCTCATGTATTTATGCGCTAAGAAATGGGGATGTGATGGTGAGCCAGGTAGACGTGATCTCTAAGCTGGACCTTAAACAGTCAGGGAAGGTTCGGTACTGGAGTTTTATTTATTTTTTTTGAAGATTTTATTTATTTATTTGACAGACAGCGAGCAAGCATGAGCAGGGGAAGCAGCAGGCAGAGGCGGGGGGGTGGGGGGAGAAGCAGACTCCCCGCTGAGCAGGGAGCCCAATGCAGGGCTCGATCTCAGGACCCTGGGATCATGACCTGAGCTGGAGGCAGACGCTTAAACGACCGAACCACCCAGGCGTCCTGATACCAGGCTTTTATTTTATTTTTTTCTGGTACCGGGCTTTTAAATCAAACACCACAAATGCTCTATCCAGACAGCGCGGTATGCTGTTCAGGATTAAACTGGGGTGTGAGAGTGATCAGTTACGCATACCTCAGATGAGCTTTTATCAGTTACTAAGAGAGATCATCAAGGCTGAAATTTATAAAGCTTGAGCACTTTATTTGTGCACTCAGTTTTACTTGCACAATAAGATAAACCTGGTTGGGTTAGAGCAAGTTTCCTGGGCTCCAGAATTCACTCCAATAAAATTGAAGTGGCCCGTCTGGATGGTGTCCATTGTCAAAAGACACTGAAATGAACTGAGAGACATCCCGAAAGTCTCTGAGGTTGTAAAGAGACACCTCTGGTTTAAACTTCTTTTTTGACCAGAATGATTACCGTCCCTTTGTTTCAGCGGAATTGGCCCCCTGCCCCCTCTGCAACGGTGAAATCCCAAAGCTATGAAATCATTTCCTCCACAAACGCACAGGATGGGTCAGCAACCTGCCTTCATAGCCAGGCTTTCCAACTCAAGCTGAAGGAACAAAACCCACATGCAGCTGCCTGGGGAGCTCTAGGTTTCGAGCCTTCGGCATTGCTGTCTTCTCAGCAATGGCAGTTTCTCACTTAACCTGTCAAAGGGACTGTGTGGGCCTCTTTGCCTTCTGATCCATCAACGTGCTCCATCCACACCGTCCTAGCCAAGAGTATCGAGAGCTCCAGAATTTGGCACTCAGATTCTGACTGCTCTGATCGCTTCGAAGCGTTGCTCTCCTCCTGAGCTGCAGGGTATGCCTCTGATTAGAAGAGAAATGTTGCTAAGAACCTATCTCTCCGGGGCTTAAGCCTGTTCTGACCTCGCCTGGATGCCCTGGGATGGCAAGAACATCGCCTGTCTTGGTCCCTGAAGTGCCTCCAGCGTCTTTACCAGTCTCGGCACACAATACATACGTGCTGACAGCTGTGGTGGTCACGTGAAGCTACATGCACTGATGTCATTGGCTGGTTGTGACACTAAGTGACACTAAGGGAATGGGAGAAGGCCACCAGCCTCCTGGGGATCTAATTACATAAGTTTACAAAAAGATCCTCAGTCCACAAGAAATCAGGAAAGGACAGAATAGGAAACCTCGAAGAGGTGGGGCAAACAAAAGGCACAAATCAGATGCTTGATTTCAACCCAAGTGCATCAACAACACTTAACATTAAATGCAAAGGACTCAAGGCTTGCAGGGACAGACTATGAACCTAGAGGGGTGGCAGCAGCCAGGCAGTGATCGGAATTGGCCCGGCCATGGCATGTGGACCGTGAGGGGGTGGGAGGGCTCCGAGCGGAACCAGAAGCTCTGGTTTACTACCATTGCGTCATGTGTTATCAACGGCTCCGAGGCCTCTGCGCGGAACAAGGGCAAAGGAGCTTTCACTGACGGCATTTCTTTCTCTGACACGTTTATCAACTTATATTCATAATGCTGGGAAGCGGTCAAGGCAGCTAATTTTCCAGAAAAGGAAACTGGTCCTCAGAGACACGAAGTGTCTTGTTAATTAATCCAAGTCTCATGGCCCCCCTTTCAGTGTTCAAGAACATTCTTTAACTTACGAAATTGAATAAAAACTAGTTGAAATGAGCAGCACCTGAGTGGCCCAGTCGGTTGGGTGTCTGCCTTCACCTCAGTGTTCTGGGACCAAGTCCCGCGTCGGGCTCCCTGCACAGTGCTTCTCCGTCTCCCTCTGCTACTCCCCCTGCTTGCACCCTCCCTCCCTCCCTCCCTCCCTCTCTCTCTCTCTGTGTCTATGTGTGTGTGTGTGTGAATGTCAAATAAATAAATAAATAAATAAATAAAATCTTCTTTAAAAATTAGTTGAAATTAAAGAAGACAGAAAACAGTGGGAGTTGGTTGGTGACTCAGTAGATATCTTAAAATGTCACCAGACAGGTTTTCAAGCTGCTTGCTCCTGCCACTCCTGCAGTTTACTGGTAAGTGTGTGGGGGAAAACAGTGACGGAGTAGTACCCTCAAAGTCACTCGTTAGAGCCCTTTCAGCAAAGACTGTGTTAACCCACAGAACTGTCAAAACCATTTCCCCTGATTTAGCTCTGTCTTCCAAAGTGGAATATTTCTGTCCCTCTACATATTCTTCTCTAGAGTCCAGAAGACACGGAGGGGAAAAAAAAGAAGAGAGAAATAAGACATGCCCTTGTCTGATTTACTGACTTTTCATTTCCTCTTACATCCTTCTTCATCACTGTTCCTCTATGAACAGGTTTCCCCCATTGGGTTTTTCTTGTCGGTGTGTTGCTACTTAAGTGGACTTAGTTAGTGTTTAGAAAACCTAACAACTCAATCACTGCCTGCCATTTGTAAGGCCCCCAGGAATCTTGGATGTGGTCCCAGAACACGAGATGAAGGGGAGCATTTGGTAACGACTTGGAGCTCCCATTCTCTTCCCAGTGGTTTCACCATGAAAACGCTCAGGAAGTTTGGGGTGTGTTTACGGGTTGCAAAAGGTGAAAATCATCAAAGAAACAGAATTCTGGATGATGTTCTATTTTCTCTCCGCTTTCTACTTCCTTGCCAAGGGGGGCCGCAAAAGCCATGGGACCCAAGGGCAGCAGGTCAGGAATTTCCAGGAGCACGTTATACTGCTCCTCTTTGTCCTGGCTCAGTGCCACTAGCCCTGGGATTGCTGGTGACCCTTCAGCCTGATGGCCTGTAACCTTCTGTTCACTGCCAGATACAGCTAGGACTTGTCCCAGGCATGGGATAACTTCCTGTGATTGTCCTGGAGATGGCCTGGCTCACAGGATCAGCTGCCATGGTTGTCAACAGAGACCAAAAAGTCCCGTATCTCTGCAATGTGGTGGGCCTTGGAAGGAGGAATCCTGAGGAGGAATGTTCAGCAGAGATAAGTGTGCCACACTACATGACATGGACTTGACCTTCCTCATGTATTGTCAGCCCAAGTGCCACTGAATGTCCTGCCTAGTTTCTCATTAGTTCTTACATGGCAGATTCTTAGAGGTCATTAAGACCAGCTAATCAGCTTTGCAAGTGTTGTGAACCTGGGAGGGTCACCAATACATTAGGTATCAGGCTCAGGATGCAAAATGATGGGTTGCAACAATGGGCCAAAACCAACTCAGGAATAAGCAGTTGTTTGAAACTAGTAAGTTCTGTGATAGATTAAGAGTCTGAGGTAGAACCAAAACACAAAGGAGGCGATCAAGTCTGAAGGAACAATATGAAGTGACAACCTGACACCTGAACTGGGTGATGGGGAAACCTTTTAAAGCAGGGTACCTGCAAAGGCATGAATGTATGAGAACAAACTTTAAAAAATCATCCTCATCCCAAAGTGCTCGGTACAGATAGTGATGATGGTTACACAACATCATGAATGTATTTATATATATTTTTAAGAACTATTTATTTATTTTAGAGAAAGAGAGAGTGAGCACAAGAGCAGGGGGAGGGGCAGAGGGAGAGAGAGAGAGAATCTTCAAGCGGACTCCCCACTGAGCATGGAACCCTGAGTTGGGGCTCAATCTCTCAACCCTGAGATCATGACCTGAGCGGAAATCAAGAGTCCCACTTAACTGACTGAGCCACCCAGGTGCCCCATTAATGTATTTAATGCCACAGAACTTTACACTTACAAATGGTTAAAATAACCAATATTATATTATGTACATTTTATAATTAAAAAATGACAAAACAGTACTTTTACATCCAAGCATGTCTGTCCTCTAGGGACATTCCCCACTTCTCAAGGTGAGTGCACAGGTACAAGGGCTCCTGGGACTGTGTCCAAAGGAGCCCGCTAACAATGGGAAGACATCAGTACCAGAGCAACAGAAAGACCTGAAGTAACACAGATTTCGCAAAATATACAGCAGTAATAATAGCACAGATGTCCCAGGAACCATTCTAAATGCTTTGGATGGATTGAATTAAATCATTTAACCCTAGCATGGAACACACTCTTCATACATATGAGGAAAGTGAGGTGCATGAGCTAACATGCGGCAGAAGTGGGCTCTGAACGCAGACCATCTACCTTAGAAGCCTGGGTCTTAACAGTGCGCTATAGTGAGATCAGAAGCTGCTATCCACTGACTACAGCTATGTAGGTCAAAGAGCTTAGAACGCCCCAAGGGAGAGTCAGGAAGAAAGGAATGAGGCAAGTGCTCACTTCACATTGGAGCAACGCAGAGCAGGTTAGCCTGCATAAGGCTGTGCAAGGATGGCATGCAAATTCGTGAAGGGTTCCCCAAAAATGAAAGGAATGAGGAGAACTGAGATTGGGATTGTGGGAGAGTGTGTATTTGGGTTACAGAGTCTAGGAGAGGAGAAAATACAGAACCATTTTCTAAACATGAGCCCAGTCTAGCAAGAGATCCTCTCATTTCCCTCAAATACAGGAATTTGGAAAGCATTTGGAAAACCTGGTCTCTTGGGTTATTAGATATAAGATATCTGAGGTTTAATGCTGAGAAGAATTTTTTTTAACGCCCCAACAGTGCCTGATACTTGGAATAAACTAGTGAATATCTGTTTCATTGCACATACTGTCCAAATAAACGCTACATGGGTTAAAGATTCACATTTATAAAGGAAATTAGAGGGGCACCTGGGTGGCTCAGTCAGTTAGGCATCTGCCTTCGGCTCAGGTCATGATCTCAGGGTCCTGGGATCGAGTCCCACACTGGGCTCCCTGCTCAGCCGGGAGTGTGCTTCTCCCTCTCCCTCTGGCACTCTCCCTGCTTGTGCACTCACTCTCTCTCTCCCTCTGAGAAATAAATAAATAAAATCTTTAAAAGAAATAAATAAGAAAAATAAAAAGAAATCAGGACAGTCTTGAACACATAGAGGTGGACATTTCCCTAACCCTGGCAGCGGGAGATGCCTGTGCTTGAAACACACGTGTTACGTGTGAGCCTGGGGTGTAGGCAGGTGGAAGGGAAGGCAAGAGAGGAAAGTGAGCAGGAAAACGAGGGAGCTGTCCTCAAAGGGTCCAGCTTGGATGGTGGCAGCACAGTGGGGGGGTGGGGCATCAAGCAGTCAGCTACAGCTCTAAACACTCCTCTAACTAGAGGAAGTTGCCCAAACCACCTCCCAGCCTCTGGCCAGCACTAACTGTGAATCAACAGAAGCCACTCCACCCAAGAGACCACAGGGCACCAGTGTTTATTTAAGCTCCTGTCTCAGTACGGGAGAAGCTAAGATCCCAAAGGGCGCCAGCCTCGACACTTATCCTTGGAGAGGAAAAGAACGTTCTCAGTTTCAACTTGGTTTCATAACTTGCTTGGCTCAAGGCACGTACAACAGCCGCAAGGGAGAACCTTTTATTGTTTACAGTTAAGGCAAACCCCCTTGACCTCCCCACTGCTGACCCAAATGCCCTTTCTTTCTCCCAGGAACACATGTGCAAGTCAGGGTTCAGAAATGTGTGTCAAGTGAATGGATGAGAACTGGTCAGACACGACGACACTAACCAGACTCACTTCCAATTCAGCTCAAGCAAGCAGGTCCTGTGATGCTTCCCTCTCTTCAGCCTGTCTCCCCTCGCCTCAAACCCACTGTCTTGCCATCACCGTCCCACTGCACTTGTGACTTCTGAGAGTCCAGAATGGACCAAGTTGAGGATTTTTCACCGAAATCCTTGAGAAATCAGTTTCCTATTTTGTCAAAACTGTGCCCTCCGAAGGGGGTGAGGAGATGTATAACTAACCTAGGGTCTTTCCATGAGTTGCTTGGATATTCCTTTTCTGTTTTGGGTTCTTTTCATTCTTTTTGATGAGTTTCACAGAAGGGAAGTATGCACAAACATGTATTCAGAAATATGTTACTTGTTTCTGTCAGTTTTCTCAGAAACCTCTTTCGGAGCTCTGGAAGTCGCATAGACCAATGCAAAAGAGTATCTGGTTGTTTAAATTTGTGTGATGAGGTTGGATGTCATTTCTTACGTGTCATGTCTCTTCGTAGACCTCCTTCTGTAAACAGCTGTTCATATACTTTGCCCACTTTTCTACTGGGATGCTGATCTTGTTCTAATGACTGATTATTCATGGAGGTAAGGATTATTCGTGTAAGTAAAGGATATGAACTCTTTGCTTGGCACACACGATACAAAAATGTTTCACAGTCTGTCGTTTGCCTTGTAAGTTTATATTGTTTTTGAAGTACCTAATGCCTAAAATCATGCTTGGCAACATTTAGGAGATGATTACTAAATATTTGTCGAAGGATTGACTAAATGAATACATGAATAAACAGAAGTTTTATTTTCATATAAAGGTTTTCCCTGTCCTAAGATTTGACTGACATTTTACAACCTTCTCTTCCAGAAATTTTGTCATTTTCTTACATTTAAATACAACACATCTGCAATTCATTTCTCATATATGTAGTACATGGGATTGAACTATGATTTGCTTTCTTTGTACCTGAATCTCCTTACTTAACTTGGTGTCAGGGTTATTGAAGAAGTTCATAGCTTTTTCTGTGCCTAAACAGTTTTAAAAAGTATGAAAGTCACCTGTGCTTTCAAGGTTAAAAGAACTCAAATATAAAAACTTCTCGAGTCAAGCATCTGTCTTAGAGGTAATTATCTGACAACACATTTCATTTCTTTCGTAGTTACAGGGTAACATTTCAGGGTCTACGATTTTGACAAGGCCACATGAGAATTTTCATTTGGGGTGAAGATTTGGGTGAGGTGACCACTGCAACTTCAGTTTAACTTCGAATTACATGGTTCTCACGGCCAAAGACCCCAAACCACTGAGTGCTCGTCAGCACTGAAAGCCACAATGTAACAGACTTGCTTCTTGTGAAATAGGAACTGGTGGTGATGAACCGAAACAGCTACCGAAAAGGAGGCCTGGGAGGGGCCCACAAAGCAGCCCGTTGGGGGACGCAGGCAGCAGGTCGCTGCTCCTCCCTTTTAATGAGCAACAGTGAGGTTATTTGTCTCCGTGGAAAGCAAGGAAAAATTCTTGCCTGTGAAGAGGGCAAAATAAGCAGAGTTACCTCAATAGAAGAAAGTCTCCAGTGAAAGGCTTTGGTAAGTGCTGTGCATGAGTAAGTGACATAAATCACCCCACTATAGCATGGCAGACCTAAGACAGGCAAGGCTCCATCTGGCAGGAAGACAGGGCATTTTCAGGCACAGGGCACCAATGAGCAAGGGAAGGAACCCTGACTTTGATGTCGCTCACTCTAGGCACTTGGGGAGAGAACACTGAGCAAACCTGCTCATGGGCTCACAGTGCAGGGAGCGAGACAGACAAGTAAACGGAGGAGTGCTCTGCAAGGCAAGGAAACTGACTTTGATCTATTTCCACTCTAACGCCTGCCCTTAGCTACTGGGACAGCAGATGTGAAGCCACCCTAGCCAGGCCTTCCCAACGTGCTTTGGGGCCGAGTTACACAGGGTCTCTGGGCACATCCAGGCTGACACAAGTTGGAGGCCTTCCCCACTCCATGATCATAAAAAATTTTTCCTATATTTTCTGTTAATCTTTTATGTTTAATTATTACAGGAATACAATTCTGAGATGCTGGACAGCTCATAGAAACTAGACAGGAACAGAGCTATAGATTTGCTTACAAAAAGTCAAAACTATCTTCATGTTGAAAGACCCCTTGGACAAAGTTGAGATAATGAACATATAGTCAGCTACAATTTCATAAACAAAACACACAAAGAGCGTCTATGAAACACTAAGATAAATATATAAATGAGTAATAAGAAGAATAGGCAAAACATACGAATAAGCATTTCACAGAAGACACAGATAGCCTGAAATCATATATCCAGACACTGCTAATTAAAGATGTGATACCTTGGGGCACCTGAGTAGCTCAGTCCACGATCTCAGGGTCGTGAGATCAAGTCCTACAACAGCCTCTGCGCTCAGCAGAGAGTCTGCTTGAGATTCTTTCTCTCCCTCTCCCTCTCCCTCTGCCCCTTCCCCCTATTTCTGTGCTCTCTCTCTCTCTCACTCAAATAACTAAATAGAATCTTTTAAAAAATAAAAATAAAAATGGGATACCTTTGCCCATCATATTGGCAAAAATTTTCAAACATGTGCACGATGCTGTGTATTCATGGCTGTTTACGTTGTTAATCAGAAAGAAACTGAATACCCATCAAAAGGGCGAATAAATTGTAGTATCAATATGCAAGCCACACACATATCCCTCGCTACCCCTGTCTACTCTCCTTTGTTGTCATTCTTCGAGTTCCAATATCCTTATCTCACTTACAAGTCTGAGTGAAATGAAGAACACAGTTCCTAACTCTAAAACAGAAGCAAAGTTTCAAAAAACTGAGAAGAGGCTTTTCACCACACATCTTTCTATAATGTAGCCTTCTGGGAGCCTTTGGGTCTCCCTAAATCTGTTCCTTCCACAGGCTTCCGATTCTCAGTATATAGCAACTCCACCCTCCAAATGCTAGAGGTCAAAACACCCTGGAATTCTTGAGTCCTTTCATTTTGTCACCCAAACCCAATCTATCCCAAACGCCTGCTGGCTCTACCTTCAGAATGTATCTCCTTGCACTGCCCCCTCCCTGTCACCTGGGTCACTGCAGTTGCCTCTCACCTATTCCCCAGGCTCCTGCCCTTGTCCCTACAATCTATTCTCAGTGCAGCTGCCAGGGTGATCCTGTTACAATTCATGTGAAATCATGTCATTTCTGTGCTCAGATCCCTCCAATGTCTTTCTCCCACCCTCCGAAAAGCTAAAGGCTTTAGTACAGCCTCTAAGGTCCTGCTAGCATCCCCCACTCCCTCCCATCACCTCTCTGACCACATCTACTCCGTCTTCACTCCCTGGACTCCAGCCAAGCTTGCTGCTCCTGGTATAATGAGTGTAGTATGCAGATTCCCAGACACTCAAAGCTCTCTCAAATCCAAACCAAAAGGTCTCTATTACAACAAGAGCAATCCCCCAAACAGGAGCGACTGCTGCAAAAAGACAACCAGGGGTGCCTGGCCAGCTCGGTTGGAAGAGCACATGACTTTTGATCTCGGGGTTGTGAGTTTAAGCCCCACGTTGGGTGTAGACATTACCAAAAAACAACAAATAAATAAGGGGTGCCTGGATTATTCAGTTGGTTAGGCATCCGACTCTTGGTTTCAACTCAGGTCATGATCTCATGGGTCGTGGGATTGAGCCCTGCATCAGGCTCCGTGCTCAGTGGGGTGTCTGCTGCAGGGTTCTCTGGCATGTGTGTGCTCTCTTTCTCTCTAAGTGAATAAATAAATCTTTAAAAAATAAATGAATAAATAAATAAACTTAAAAAAAAAAAGACAGGGGCACCTGGGTGGCTCAGTCATTAAGCGTCTGCCTTTGGCTCAGGGCGTGATCCTGGCATTCTGGGATCGAGCCCCACATCAGGCTCCTCTGCTATGAGCCTGCTTCTTCCTCTCCCACTCCCCCTGCTTGTGTTCCCTCTCTCGCTGGCTGTCTCTATCTCTGTCAGATGAATAAATAAAAATCTTTAAAAAAAAAAAAGACAACCAGGTATGGTTTGCCTCTTGATGGAAGAACAAGAATACCACCTGTGGAAGGCATGAGTTCTGAGACGGCGATGGACTCATTACATTAGTCTCTCAGCAAATAACACATTTGAGTGCTGACTGTTATCATCAAGAGGCAGGTGTGTCTCAGCACGGGACACAGCGGTGGTGGAAACTGCTTCCCTGTCCTTTGCTTTAACTAGCATCTCCTCTCTCTTCTCTTTCACCACCACACGTCTACTGTCCTCCCTACCCATTTCTTCCTCAAGCACTTGAGGACTATTGGGAATCAGTACCACCTGAAAGAGTATGAAGCCCCACTCTGGCGGTCTCCACTGCAGCTTGTCTCCTTGTCTGTCGGAGCCCTGAGAGGCAGGAGGGCTGGCTGGCACTGCCCTGCAAAAGCTCACCTCTCATCTCTCCCAGCTTCACTGACACCTTTCCTCTTACCCTCCCAAAGTTCCACCCTAGGTCCCCTTCCTTCTTACTCAACACATTCTCCTTGAATAATCTCCTTCATCACCATGATTTCAACTACTATCTACCTATATCCCAGAGACCAACCCCGAGCTCTGCAGAAATTTACCCAAACGACTGCCATATGTCCCACAGTCATGTCAAACTCAGTATGCCCTAACCTGAATGTGGCAGGTACAAGGACTCACCCCCAAACTAAGGTCTTTTCTCCCAGTGCCTATAGGACATCATCAAGAATCCAAAAAGATCTTCACAGATTGGCATGAAGACCAATTGCAGACAAAAAGGATGAAATTTAACAGTAATAAGTGTTAAGTCCAGTTCCTGGGCTTAAAACAAAACAGTAGTCCTGGGGATGTGATATACAGCAACAATGACCTAAGCCAATAATACTGTATTACAAATCTGAAAGCTGCTAAGAAAGGAAATCTTAAAAGCTCTCAGCAGAAGAAAAAATGTGTACCTTTGTATGGCGACACATGGTAACTAGACTTATTGTGGTGACCACCTCACAATGCATACAAATGTGGAATCATTGCTGTACCCCTGAAACGAATATAATGTTGTATGTGAACTATAGTTCAATTAAAACAATAAAGGAAAAACAAAACATCAACAGCACAAGAACAGACTGGAGAAAAGACAGCTTAACAAAAGCACAGAGGAAAACTCAGTTCACTTGACAGGAAGCTCAGTGTGAGTCAACAGTGTGGTGTGGCTGCCAGAACAAAGCTAATGGAATCTCCAGCTGCCATCTCCGCAGCACAGCATCCCGAGGAGAAGCGATCATCTTGCTCTGCCCCAACACTGTAAACGTGGAGGAGATCATTCGGTTCTGATCCCGGGTCAGAAGAGGCATATCAGGATGGCGTGGGGAACTCAGGAGGAATACCTGGACAAACTGGCAACATTTAGCATGGACATCTGCAGGGCTTTCAAGGTGGCAAAGAATGAGATGTGTTCTGAAAGAGGTAACACCAGCACCGGATTCTCACAGTCGCAGCTGTCACACAATTATCTGCAAAGCATGTTATGTAACCAGTTTCCTGTCACTGTCTGTGTCCAGATAAGAAATGACTGGTCAAAATGTGGCCAGCAGTTAATTAGACAGCCATTAATATCCCTTCAAATGTACTTTACAGTGCTGATTGTGACTGGGGTCGTCAATCACCGTTCTCAACATTCTCCGTCTCTCACATACTTTTAATTAAGCAGTCAACAAGTCCCGCTGGCTATTTCTCTAAAATCACTCTCATAGTTTCCCCTTCTGCCACATTCCTGTGAATACCTCTGGGGGTGGGATGGGGAGAGGGCGCTCAGTGTTCAATACCACAGAACAGCAATAAAGGGCAGGAGGCATTTGCTTCCAAATGTGCTGGAATGACAAGGCTCAAAGACCTAAACTCTTGGCCCAAAACGTGATTGAAAAATTGGCCTTTCTATGACACAGCGAAAAGAATCTCTTATCTCTTACACCCACAGGCTGAGGTAGCTCAAAACGAACCTCACAGTTTAATAATTATTCCACCAGGTCTTATATGTGAAATCAGGAGCATGCTTAAGAAAGTTGGGGTGGGGGGTGGCACCGGGCAGGCTCAGTGGGTGGAGCATGTGACTCTTGATCTTGGGGTCATGAGTTCAAGCCCCCACGTTAGGTAGAGGTATTCCTACACACAAATAATAAACAAACAAACAAAAACAGGTAAGATTGGGAACCTGAGAATTGGAATGGAAATATCTGAGGGCATTTGGAGGAGTCTGAGTACCCTAAGCTCCCACCCTCCAAAACATATCTGGTGGTATCACCAACGAGTCAGAATCCTCAGGAATGAAGGTTCAGGTCACCTCACCAGGTTGAGGTATTAACTGAGCAAAAGGGGAACAGGAACCAAAGACTCTATTAACCATTCATCTGCTCTGCCTTGCTATTATGTTTTAGTAATTTTCTTTTTCTTTCCTCTTTCTTTTCCATACTATTTTACTTAGACTGTGTTCGTGACAATGAACTTGACAGTTTACAGACTCATGGCAATAATGATAGAAGGAACAGGTCGGCAGCACTAGCAGCAGATTTCTCACCAGAACTAGCTCTGAGTTGTGGTTTGGGGTGTTTTTTCCTGGCTGTTTAACCTCAAAGCTGGTTCTCCAGCCCTTTCAACATTTCTGTCAGCTACCCAATATCATTTTGATAAGCTCCTTTTCTGCTTAAATGAGTCAGGGTCAGCTTCTGTTGCTTGCAAATTAAAACTCTGACTGGTACAACGTCTATATGGAGTATGTGGTCAGTCCGAGTTTCCCCATCTCTAAAATACACCAAAGCTGGAGGAAGAAATTAATCAACAGAGAAGGAGAAATTAAAGAGTTAGAAAAATTAAAAAGTAGAATAATCAAAACACTGGTTCACGGCAAAAATGAAAATCAATAAACTAGAAAAACCATGAGCTAACATAACCAACAGGGAAAAAGGGGACAGAGCAGAGCTTCACAATGACAAGGAAGAAATAGCTCTGGAAAGAGTAAAAATACACTTAATAATTTAAGAACCATTTTGTAAAATTATACACAGATGAATCTGAGAGCCAGAATGAAACAGAGACTTATCCAGGAAAAGTAGAATTTACAACACTGACTTGGGGAGATACAGACTAAACAGATGAGTCCACAGAAGAAATAGGGAGAGTGGACAAAGGTCTAACCACACACAAAAAAGCACCAGATATAGCTTAGAAGGGAATTCCGCCAAAATTTTTAAGTGCTGTTAATTCCAACTCTATTTAAAATAGAATAGGAGGTGCCTGGCTGGCTCAGTGTGTACAGCATTTAACGCTTGGTCCCGGGGTCATGAATGCAAGCCCCTCATTGGGCGTGGAGCCTGCTTAAAAAAAATATTCTAGAATATGACAAACTTCCAAATTTTTGTATGGACCAAGTATTACCTTTTTGTAAAAATCTGGTAAAGATTTCATAGAAATAAATAAAGCCAAATTTAAAATCAAAGACCAATTTCACTTATGAATACTGATGCAAAAATTCAGTGGAAAATAGCATGGATAATCCAGCAACACAATAAAAAAAACCCCACCCTATCCAGCCAGGGTTTATTCCAGAAATGTAATGATGGTTCAATATTACATTATTAATAGAATTCATTGCTTTGCTAGATTGAATGAAAAAAAAATCATGCTCATCACTAGAAATGCTGAAATTTTAAAAAAAATTAGCAATGATTTTTGATGAGAAAAACAGATAATACAGGACTCAGTGGACTGTTACCAGCATGAAAAAAAAATTCTCCTAGCCCCAAAGCCATTACCTTTAAAAACAACAACAACAGTAACATAGCTTTATTGAAGCATACAAAGAACTGCACATAAACAGTTCGATGAGTTTGAACATATGCAGACACCCATGAAACCATCACCACAATCAAGGTAATAGACATGTCCATCACCTCCAAAAGCTTCCTTGTGTCCATGTATGTGGTAAAAACACTTAAAATGAGATTACCCTTATAACAAATTTTAAAGTGTACACTACTGTATTGTTAACTATAGGCATTATGCTGTACAACAGATCTCTAGAACTCATGCATCTTGCATAACTGAAACTTTATACCCATATGAGCCAGCAATCCCACTTCGGGGTACATACTCAGAAGAACTGAAATCAGTATCTCCAAGAGCTATCTGCCCTCCCGTGTTCATTACAGCATTATTCCCAACAGCCAAGATATGAGAACAATCTAAGTGTTCATCAAAGAATAAACAAAGAAAATGTAGTAATATCCATACAGCCAAATATCATTCAGCCTTAAAAAGTTAACTTAGGGACACCTGGGTGGCTCGGTCAGTTGAGCATCCAACTCTTGGTTTCTGCTCAGGTCATGATCTCAGGGGTCGTGAGATGGAGCCCTGAGTTAGGCTCTGGGCTCAACATGGATTCTGCTTGGAGATTCTTTCCATCCGCCCCTCCCCCAACTTGTGTGTGCGTGCACACGCGTGCACACACACACACACACTCTCTCTCTCTCCCTCTCTCAAATAAATAAATCTTTTTAAAAAAGTTAATTTAGAAATCTAACATAACCCCTGCCCCAGTAGTAACCGGTTTTCTTTTGAAACTAAGCAAGCTGATTCTAAAGTTCACATGGGAAAACAGAAATCAAAAACAACCAGGAAAACTCTAAGGAAGAATAAAGGGGGACAAGCCATAGCAGTATTAAACAGTGTAACAATGGCACACAAATAGACCAATGGAAGAGAACAGAAAGCCCAGAAATAAATACAGGAATTTCATATATGATGAGGAAAGGCAGCATCTCAAATCAGTGGGGGTACAGATGAACTTTTTTTTTTTTAAGATTTTGTTTATTCATCTGAGAGAGAGTGTGCCCAAGCACAAGCAGGGGGAGGGGCAGAGGGAGAGGAGAGGGAGAAGCAGGCTCCCCACTGAGCTGGGAGCCTGCCATGGGACTTGATGCCAGGACCTGGAGATCAGGACATGAGCCAAAGGCAGATGTAAGTAGTGTTGGGACAGCGATATAGAAAACACTAACACATTTTACTAGATACAATTTTTTTGCACACATGTACACACAAATTACATAAGCAAAGTCAAAACACAAATGACAAACTAGGGAAAATTATACACAGCTTTTCTCACAAAGGACTTATCAGCTCCCAGAAATTCTAAAAGACCAGTGCTGGAGGAAGAGTACATAGGTCACAAGAAAATAAATAAATATATCAAAAAATGTTCAGCCTTCCTCTGAATAAAAGAACTGCAAAGAAACTACACAGAAATACAATTTTTCACATATGAGATGGCAAAAGTCCCACAGTTTGACAACACATTCTTTTGGCAAGGCACTGTTTCACTTTGCTAGTAGGAATGCAAAATGGGACATTTGGTAATATTTACTAAATTTATAGATTCACAGATCCAGCAATCCTAGTTCTGAGAATCATACCGATATAACTGCACAAGTAAAAATGTCACGTACACAAAATTTTATGAGTTGTGACAATGGTTGCAATAACAGTGAAAACCACCCAGATGTGCAAAATAAGGAACTGGTTGAATAAACGTGGCACAGCCACACAGCAGAATATTATACAGCCATCAAAAACAGTGACGACTGGGCGCCCAGCTGGCTCAGTCAGTGGAACGTGTGACTCTTGATCTCACGGTCATGAGTTTGAGCCCCACATTGGGGGAAGAGATTACTTAATAAATAAAAGTTTTGAAAGAGTGTTAAAAACAGTGAAGAACTCTGGTCACTGACATGGAGAGAATTATAAATCTTTTTGAGAATTCTTAAGATCTT
This sequence comes from Ailuropoda melanoleuca, assembly GCF_002007445.2. Taxonomy (NCBI): domain Eukaryota; kingdom Metazoa; phylum Chordata; class Mammalia; order Carnivora; family Ursidae; genus Ailuropoda; species Ailuropoda melanoleuca. Next base: position 111,915,345 of record NC_048238.1, read on the forward strand.
AGCAACTTTCAAACATACAATTCATTATTACTAACTAGTCACCATGCTGTACATTACATCTTCAGCACTAATTTATAACTGGAAATTTATACCTTTTAACCACCTTCACCCATTTCACCCACCCTGCCCCAAGCCTCTAGCAATCTGCTCCCTGTACGTATGAAGTCAGGGCTTTTTGTTTGCTTTTGTTTTTAGATTCCACATATAAGTGAGATCACTTGTAAGTCTCACTCTGACTTATTTCATTTAGCACAATGCCTTCAAGGTTGATCCATGTTGTTGCAAATGGCAGGATTTCCTTCACTGTGGCTGAATAATATTCCACTGTGTATATATACCACAATTTTTTTAATCCATTCATCCACCAACAGACATTTAGGTTGTTTCCACGTCTTGGCTATTGTAAATGCTGCAACGAACATGGGACTGCAAATATCTTTTTGAGTTAATGGCTTTGTTTCTTCTGGATATATTCCCAGAGGTAAAATTGCTGGATTATAGGGTAGTTCTATGTTTAACTTTTTGAGGAACCTCCATACCATTTTCCAGAGTGGCTGCACCAGCTTGCATTCCTACCAACAAACAGTGCACAAGGGCTCCCTTTTCTCCAAATCCTTGCCAATACTTATTATCTCTTCTCTTTTTGGTACTAACCATCCTAACAAGTGTGAAGTGAGTTCGCATTGTGGTTTTGATTTGAATTTTCTTGGTGATTAGTGCTGTTGAGCACATTTTCATGTATGTGTTGGCTATTTGCATGTCTTCTTGAATCAACAGACTATAATGCAAAATGGTATATAGAGTAAGTTACTTTTGCGTGAAAAAGGAAAGAACAGAAAAGCAAATACATATTTTCTTGTATTAATATAAAGAAATACTGGAAAGGGGAGTCTGGGTGGCTCAGTTGGTGAGCAACCGACTCCTGGTTTCAGCTCCGGTCATGATCTCAGGGTCCTGAGCTCAAGCCCCGTGTGGGCTGCAAGTTCAGCAGGGAGTCTGCTTGAGATTCTTTCCCTCTCCCTCTGCCCCTCCCCCCACCCCACTCATGCTCATGTTCTCTCTCTCATAAATTAATAAATCTTTAAAAAAAAAAGAAATACTGGAAGGATGAAGGAAAAAACTAATAAAAATGTTTACTTCAAGTATAAGGGTGATCGAGATGGATGAAGATAGAGGTGAGGATGAGGTTTCTCAATGTATATTTTAAATATACTTTTCATTTTTGAAACATATCAACATATTATTACCTGTTCAATACCAGTTTAAAAGCCAAGACAAGGGGCACCTGGGTGGCTCAGCCGTTAGGCGTCTGCCTTCGGCTCAGGTCATGATCCCAGGGTCCTGCTCCTGCTCAGTGGGGAGTCTGCTTCTCCCTCTCCCACTCCCCGTGCTGGTGTTCCCTCTCTCGCTGTGTCTCTCTCTATCAAATAAATAAATAAAATCTTAAAAAAAAAAAAGCCAAGACAAAAGTGTAAGGAAGACAGGAAGATCAACTGAACAAAACTGCCCCAAAACAGACCCATATAAGTACTTAAGATTTATATGTTGCATTTAAGATCATGTTATAGACACAGAAATACAAATGGCATTTATATATGCAAAGATGCTCAACCTCACTGATAAAGAAATTCACCATTTATCAGCTATTGACTTTGCAAAGATCTAAACATTTCATAACATACTACATTAGAGGGGTTGCAGAGGGACAAGCACTTTCATGCACTGTTGCTGGGAGTGAAAACTGACACAGCCACTTGAGACAGTAATTTGATATCTATCGGCATTTTATAGTCACATACACTTTGACTCAGCAATTCCACTTTTAAGAGTTTTTTCACAAGCATAATTGCACATAACTACAAAGACCGATGTACAAAGATATTCACTGCAGCACTGTATACAGTAGCATGAAGCCTAGAAACAAGAAGAAGTCTATCATGGTATCTCCATACAGTGAAATATGAAGCTGTCATAAATAATAAGAAATAGCTATATGTGCTGAAAGGGAACAATCCCCAAAATATATTGTTAAGAAAGGGGGTTATAAAATAGTGAGCATAGTATGCTACCATTTATGCAAAAAATATGCTTGTATATTCATGGAATATATATCTGGAAGAAGAAGCTGGTCCCAATGCCTGCAGCTGGAGAGAGAAACCAAGTGGCTGGAACAAAGGGGAAGGAGGGAAACTTACTTTAATATGCTCTGATTTTATATTAAGTGCACATATTCCTTAAAAATACATTCTCTGGCAACAAAAAAGAATGTACCGGGATGCCTGGCTGGCTCAGTCAGTGGAATGTGTGACTCTTGATCTCGGGGTCATGAGTTTAAGCCCCATGTCTGGTGGAAAGCTTACTTTTAGAAAAAAAGGAAGATATGTATAGAGGAAAGACTACTCAACAAATCGTGTTGATCAGTTGATTAACTGTTTGTAAAATAAAATCATACCCTCATCTTACACTAATATAGATACCAATTGAACTAGAGAAATTAAAAGTTAAAAAAATGAAAGCAGGGGCGCCTGGGTAGCGCAGTCGTTGGGCGTCTGCCTTCGGCTCAGGGCGTGATCCCGGCGTTATGGGATCGAGTCCCATATCGGGCTCCTCGGCTGGGGGCCTGCTTCTTCCTCTCCCACTCCCCTGCTGTGTTCCCTCTCTCGCTGGCTGTCTCTATCTCTGTCAAATAAATAAATAAATAAATAAATAAATACATAAATAATCTTAAAAAAAAAAAAAGAAACCAGCCAAGGTGACGATGACCATGTAAATCTGAAGCTCTCAATGTATCCTTTAAACACAACTCAGAGGCTGAGATCATTCAAATGTCAAAAGCGAAGAACAGAAATGAATAAACACCAAGAAGAAATAAAATAATAAAACAAAAGTTGATTAAATTCAGAAAAGAAATAGAAAGGGTTTCCGTTTCTGCCTAAGATGTAGAAAGTTGCAAGGAATATCCCTTCCACCCCGACGAGAAACACTGAACAAAACACAGAATCTTCATTTTCTTGAGCTCATCAAGAGCTGAGGTCACAAAGCCCCAGGGTAGACGGGACTCATGGCAGCAAGCCCCCTTGGTGGTGATCCTAAATATAGAGACTTCCAGGTACTCTCAAAGCCCACACCCCGGAACACAAACCCAGGTACTGGCCTTCCTCTTCACCATAATAAGAAACAGGTTCCTGCAATTAAAACAGATATTTGCCAGGGTGCCTGGGTGGGTCAGCGTTGGACTCTTGGTTTCAGCTCAGGTCCTGATCTCATGGCTCACGGGATCGAGCCCTGTGCTCAGCGGGAGTCTGCCTGGATATTCTCTCCCTCTGCCACTCCCCCTGCTTGCATTCTTGTGCTCTCTCTCAAATAAATAAATCTTAACCAACAACAACAACAACCAGGGGCGCCTGGGTGGCTCAGTCGGTGAAGCGTCTGCCTCGGCTCAGGTCATGCATGATCCACGGTCCTGGGATCGAGTCTCACATCAGACTCCCTGCTCAGCAGGGAGTCTGCTTCTCCCTCTGCCCCTTCTCCCAGCTCATGCGCTCTCTTTCTCTCAAAAATCAATAAAATCGCTAAAAAACAAAACAAACAAAACAAAAAACAACAACCAGATATTTGTCAACAGGGTTCTCATTTCAGCTGAAGACACTGTTCAATGTACAATAGAATTTTCACTCTTGGACTGCCGACATTCTGGGCCAAATCCTTGCCCTGTGCATGTAGGGCATTCAGCAGCATCCCTGGCCTCTGCCCTCTGCCCTCTAGATGCTAGTAGCACCGTCCCTACCAATTCTAACCACAAAAATATCTCCAGATGATGCCAAATGTCTCCTGGCAATAGGGTTGACATACTTATACTAAAAAAAAGACTTGTTTTTCAGAGCACCAGGGTGGCTCATTTGGTTAAGCAGCCAACTCTTGATTTTGGCTCAGGTCATGATCTCAGGGTCCTGGGATTGAGCCCTGCATCAGCCCCTGCACTCAGTGGGGAGTCTGCGTCCGGATTCTCTCTCCCTCTGCGCCCCTCCAACCCCCCTCAAATAAATAAATAAATCTAAAAAAATACTTGTTTTATCATCTGAAATTTAACTTTTTATTTTTTTCTAAATATGGTGTCCCTACTGGGGGTGGGGGAGAACCTCGCCCCCATCGAGAACTATTGATCTAGACCCTCAAATACAAACATCATGAGCAGAAAACCAAGAATCACCAAGCATTTGAAGAAGATGAAACTGAATTCAAAAAGCTCTTCTTCAACTATGGCAAATATATTCTTCTGCCTCAGGGCCTTTGCACTTTCTGTTCCCTCTTTCTAGAAAGCTGTTCCCCTAAATGCCTGTATGGATGTGAGGGAGAAAGCCAGGATATATAATAAATACGCTAGGGAAAATTCTCACAAGATAAGATATCCAGAAAAGATGGGAATGCTGATGTGAAAAGTTCTTCGAAATTAAAAACATGACTACCAATCAATGGACTGAACAGCAGAAACTTTACAACTTATGTGTAAATCAATGAGCTAAAAGCTTGAATTGAGAGAGTCTCTCAGAACACTGAGCAAAAAAAAGCACAGAATGATAGTAAGTATGAGAGAAAAGTTGGGACATATCGGGAGAGTAGATCTTCCTCTGATTCTGGGACAGGGACTACCAACCGTATTTCTCAGACTCCCTTTCTGGATGTCTCCCTGCTGGGTTCTGCTCATGGGAAACACTGGTGGAAGAGTGCGTGGCAGGAAAAAGGGAGATGGGACTCTCAGCATCCATCAGTATCCCTCCAGTGGCAGAAGACAGCACCAGCTCCAGCTGCCAGCTTCCGCTAGCCCCCTCTGAGGCGTCAGCACTAACTGCATGAGCGTCCTCCTCCCCAGGAGTCAGAGCAGCGGATGCCCTTAGGTTGTGCTCCTGCCAATCTTCACCTTTACGCCCCAGTTCTTTCAATAGTAACTGCTCTCTGTAGTTACTAATATCGGAATGCCTCCCTTTTTGACCGTCCAGCCTTCTAATATCTGTGTAAACCATAGCCTATAGGGAATCATCTCTGTTGAATACCTCGTGTAGCTTCTGTTTTCCTGTCTGCAGCCTGACTGATAGTGTTTATTACCAGAAGTAGTCCTAGGAAATAAACTCTTACAATGACCTTGAACTACAAAGTAGAATTTAGAGCAAAGAATAATACCAAGAATAAACAAGGTAGTTTCATAATGATGGGTTAATTCCTCAACATAAAATAACAATCCTAAACATGTATGCAACTCACAACAAAGCTTCCAAATATGAGGCAAAAACTGATAAAACTTCAAGGAGAAATAGACTAATCCACAATTATAGTCTGAGATTTCAACACTCCTCTTTCAATTGGTAAAACAAGAAGACAGAAAATCAACAAGGATGTAGAACTGAGCAACACTGAGAACACTCCATCCAACAATAAAATGCACATTCTTTTCAAGTGCACACAGAACATTTACCAAGATAAACCATACACTGGATCAAGTCTCAACACATTTACAAGGATTCCAATCATACAAAGTATGTTTTCTAACTACAATGAAATGAAATTAGAAATCAACAACAGAAATATGTCTACAGGGGCGCCTGGGTGGCACAGCGGTTAAGCGTCTGCCTTCGGCTCAGGGCGTGATCCCGGCATTATGGGATCGAGCCCCACATCAGGCTCCTCTGCTATGAGCCTGCTTCTTCCTCTCCCACTCCCCCTGCTTGTGTTCCCTCTCTCGCTGGCTGTCTCTATCTCTGTCGAATAAATAAAAATAAAAATCTTTAAAAAAAAAAAAAAAAGAAATATGTCTACAAATTAAATACACAGGTCACAGAAGAAATAAAGAGAAAAACTAGAAAATATCTTGAAGTGAATACAAATAAAAAACACAACATACCAGAATTTCTGGAATGGCACTAAAGAAGTGCCAAGGGGGAAATTCATAGCACTGAATGTCTATATTCAAAAACAAGTGCGGGGACTGCAGAAAACAATATGGAGTTTCCTCAAAAAATTAGAAATAGAGCCACCAACAAAAAAATAGTACTACCATATGGTCCAGCAATTCTACTTCTCAGTATTTATCTGAAGAAAATGAAAACCCTACTTTGAAAAGATGTATGAACCCCCATGTTCATTGCAGCATTATGGAAACAACCTAAGTGTCCACTGATAAAGGGATAAGGAAGATGTTGTATATATACACAGCCATAAAAAAGGACGAAATATTGCTATTTGCAACAACATGGATGGACCTAGAGGGTATTAGCTAAGTGAAATAAGGCATACAGAGAAAGACAGATATCCTATGATTTCACTTATATGTGGAACCTAAAAAATAAGACAAATGAACAGACAAAAAAGCAGAAACAGAACCATAACTACAGAGAACAAACTGGTGGTTGCCAGAGGGGAGGGGGTTGGGGGAATGGGCAAAAAAGGCGAAAGGAGAGTGGGAGGTACAGGCTTCCAGCTAGTCATGGGGATGAAGGGTAGAGCACAGGGAGTAGAGTCAATGACATTGTAATGGTGCTGTACAGTCACAGGTGGCAGCTGTAATTCTGCTGAGTGCAACAACCTATAGACTTGTCAAATCACTATACTGTACACCTGACACTAAGCTAACTTAGTACAAGTACAGTTCAACAACAACAACAACAGAAAATAAGAAGGAAGTCAAGGACCTCAGCTTCTACCTTAAGCCAATTTCAGAGAGAGTGCTGGCTGTTGTGTGGTCAATGCTAAGGGAAAGAAGCCAAACACAAAAGACCACATATTCCATTATTCCATTTATACGAAATTATCAGAAAAGGCAAATCTATAGGGACAGAAAGCAGATCAGGTGTTGCCTGGGGATAGAGATGGGAGTGAGGATGGACTGCAAACAGGCCAAGGAAATTTTCTGAGGGGATAGAAATGGTTTAAAACTGGACTGTAGGGGCGCCTGGGTGGCACAGTTGGGGCGCCTGGGTGGCACAGTGGTTAAGCGTCTGCCTTCGGCTCAGGGCGTGATCCTGCCGTTATGGGATCGAGTCCCACATCAGGCTCTTCTTATGAGCCTGCTTCTTCCTCTCCCAATCCCCCTGCTTGTGTTCCCTCTCTCGCTGGCTGTCTCTATCTCTGTCGAATAAATAAAAAATAAAATCTTTAAAAAAAAAATTTTAAAAAAAAAAAAAAAAAAAAAAAAAAAAAAAAAAAAAAAAAAAAAAATAAAACTGGACTGTAGTAATGGTTGCACAACTACAGATTTACTATAAATCATCCAAATATATACTTACAATGGGTACATTCTATAATGTGTGTGTGTGTGTGTGTGTGTGTGTGCGCATTACCTCAATAAAGCTGTCTTTAAAAACCATTGGAATGTGTGGGAATGCATTCCAAGGATAGTAGGCCAAGCAAGACAGAATATAATCCTAGATCAAGCTAAATGTGTTGATATGGTGTGCTTACCAGAGCTTCTAGATTTAATGTGTTAGCTCAAGCACTCAGAGTGTTCTAACAGTTTGCCTGACTGAAACATGGACTAAGTGGTGGCTACATTCAATGAAGCTGAGATACTACAGGTTCTTTTTCATTATGTACAAGGAGAAACACAAAGGCATAGGGAGGTAGAAAGATGCAATGGATTTCCCATGTGTGACCTCTTTACTCACCCATCTCCACCATATCTCCTGAAAGAATATTTTAGGGAAGTTGGGTGATAAATGAAGTTTTAACCTAATTCAATTTCAGTGTGGGCCCATTGAGTTTATGACAGTTTCTCCAGTTTTTGACTGTGTAATTGGAACAACATCCCTGGCAACGGATCAAATTCCTACATCAGCCTTCGGGTCTGTGGAGTGAGGACTTTGATAGCAGGAACGGCAAAAGTCACTGAAATTCCCCACACTCACTACCGGAATAGCAATTCAAAAGCAGCCCCACATGCTTGGAGGAATTGCAGAGATGAGCCACCAACAAAGACACAGAAGATTCAGGGGAGGTGATTCCTTCACAGACCCATCTGACATGCCTCTTTGGCCTACTGGAGAATGTATTATCATAAATTTAATCCAGTGTTGATGCCAATTGCAACTGCTCTTCTGGACACAGTCTCTTCACGAGATCGAATCAACACAGTGGTATCTGGTATGCAGCTGTTGATCTGGCAAATGTTTTTATCCCTATATAAACCAGCAAGGATCAGCAGAAATAGTTCACTTTCAATTGGCATGAGCAATAGCACATCTTTATAATATTGCCTCAAAACCATGAAAAGTCTGCTGCTCTGCTATAATCTAGTCCATAGAGACTGTGATTTCCTTGACATTTCACAGAACATCACACTGGTATGCTACATTAATGACATCATGCTGATTAGACCTCTTGAGCACAAAGTAGAGAGCACCTTTGCTTAGTAAGACAATGCATGCCAGAAAGTATGAAGTTAACTCAGTAAGTTTCAGGGGCCTGACCCCTAAGTGAAGTTTCTAGGGGCACAGTGATTTGGAGCATGCTATCCTCTCCAAAGTGGAAGAGAAGTTGCTACATTTTCATTAGTAGACAAGGACACTAAGGTAGTTATTATAAATCTGTCCCTGGGGTGCCTGGCGAGCTCAGAAGAGCATGCAACTCTTGATGTTGGGGCCTTGATCTTGGGGCTCGTAATTTCAAGCCCAATTACAAGCCCCATGTTGAAGGTAGAAATTACAAAAATAAACAATTATTTTTTTAAAAAATGAAAATAAATAAATATGTCTCACATATTCAAGAAGGCAGAGAAAGCATTAGCATATTAAGGAGACATGAAAAATAAAAAAGATAGAAATTTAACTTCAAAAGATGAAAAAAATAAGGTCTGAAATGAAATGGCATTAACAGCAGATTAGACATTGCAGAAGAAAAGATAAGTAAAAAACTAAAGATATAACTATCACCAAGAAATAACTACAGACTGGGGTGCCTACGTAGCTCAGTCAGTTAAGCCCCGCCTTCAGCTCAGGTCATGATCCCAGGGTCCTGGGATCGATCCCTGTGTCGGGCTCCCGGCTCAGTGGGGAGTCTGCTTCTCTCCCTCTCCCTCTGTGCTCTCTCTCTTTCTCTCAAATAAATAAAATCTTTTAAAAAGAAGAGAAGAAATAATTATAGACCCACAGATCCAAGAAGCTCAATGAATCCCAGCTACAAGAAACATGAAGAAAATAATACTAAGGCACATCATAATCAAATTACTTAAAACCAGTAACAACAGCAGCTAGGGAAAAATAACATGTATAAAGGAACAAAGGAACAATGCACATGAGAAAACGGTAAAGCAACATCTTTAAAATACTCAAAGGGAAAAAATTAAGCAAAAATTCTTTACCTACCAAAAATATCGTTCAAAAATTGAGACAAATAAAGATTTTTTTAGACATAAAAAAGCTGAAAGAATTAATCACCAGCAGACTTGCGGAACAGGAAAATGGTTCCAGATGGAAGTATGGATATACAAAAAGAAATGAAGAGTACTGGATACGGTGAATATAAAAACATTTTTTCTATTTTTAAAATTTCGTTAAAAGATAACTGTTTAAGGCAAAAAAAATAACACTGCAGTGTGGGTTTTATATCATGTAGACGTAAAACGTATGACAACAATAGCACAAAGCCTGAGAGGGGATAAATGGGAACATACACTTGTAAGTTTTTTTATACTATGTGTCAAATGATATAGTATTACTTTAGAATAGACTATGATCAGTTAAAGATATACACTAATCCCCTAAAGCAGCCACTATAAAAAACACAAAGACGTATAGCTAACAAAGAAAATTGAGTGCAATCATAAAAATTACATTTAAAATTCTGCCCAAAACAGGGCAGAAACGAGGAAAACTGAAAGAAAGACTAAATGAGACAATTAGCAAAATGGCATATTGAAAATACAAAAAGATCTAAAGTTGAAGGTCATGTAGACGTTGAGAACGAAGCAGCCCCTGTCCTAAATAGAATCACTAGAGGACTATGAAGGCAGAAGACAAAAGAGTGAGATCTTAAGGCGCTGAAAGCCAAAAAACTTGTGAACCCAGAATTCCATGCCCAGTGAAAATATTTTTCAAAAAGGGGGGAAAGTAGACATCCTCAGGGTGCCTGGGTGGCTCAGTCAATTAAGCATCTGACTTCACCTCAGATCATGATCTCAGGGTCCTGGGACCAAGCCCACTACGGGCACCCTGCTCAGTGGGGAGTCTGCTTCTCCTTCTGCCCCTCCCCACCTGCCCACGCCCGCTCATGCTCTCTTTCTCAAATAAATAAATAAAATATTTATAAAGAAAGAAATAAAAGCAAAATGCATGACAACAATAGCACAAAAAATACAAGGTCAAAATTGGGAATATGCTGTTATAAGGTCCTTACGCTATTCATGAAGTGGTCTAAAGACTTCAATTAATTAAAGATGTATATTTTACACCCTAGGGTAACTAATAAAAATTTAAAACTTACAATTGTCACATTAATAGTGAAGATAAAATTGAATAATAAAAAAGGCTTGATTAACCCAAGAGAAGGCAGAAACAGAAGACAAAGGAAACAAACAACAGATAGAACAAATGGAAAACAGCTAGCAACATGGCAGATTTTGTTTGAAACATTTCAATAATCATATTTTACGTGAATTAACTAAATATACCAATTAAAATGAAGAGGGTAGGACTGCAAAAAAAAAAGGCAAAATCCAGCTATATGCTGTGTATAGGAAACTCATGTTAAATATAAAGACACTTGGAGAATCTGGCTGGCTCAGCCTATAGAGAGCATGCAACTCTTGATCTCGGGGTTGTGAGTTTGAGGCCCACATTGGGCACAGAGATTACTTATAAATAAATAAATAAACAAACAAATATTTAAAAAGAGACAGATAAGTTAGAAGCAAAAGAATGGAAAAAGATGTAACATGCAAGCACGTATCAAAAGAAAGATGGGGTACTCATATTTATATAAGAAAAAATAGACTTCAGAATAAGAAATGGCATCATGGATATAGAGAAATATTAAATAATGACAAAGGGGTCCATTCTCCAAGAACACATAATAATTCTAAATGTGTTCAAATAAAACAGAGCATCAAAATACATGAAGCAAAAGCAAATAGAACTAGAAGGAGAGGGGCGCCTGCGTGGCTCAGTCGTTAAGTCTCTGCCTTCGTCATCGAGCCCCGCATCAGGCTCCTCCACTGGGAGCCTGCTTCTTCCTCTCCCACTCCCCTTGCCTGTGTTCCCTCTCTCACTGGCTGTCTCTCTCTCTGTCAAATGGATAAATAAAATCTTAAAAAAAAAAAGAACTAGAAGGAGAAATGTACAAATCCATAGTTACAGATGGAAACTTTCACACTCCTTTCTCAGCACTTGATTGTAAAAGTAAATGAAAAAACAGTAAGGATAGAGAAGAACTGACCAACAATATCAACCAACCTGACCTAATTAGCATTTATAGAACACTCTGCACAACAAAAGAAGAATGCATGCTGTTTTCAAGTGCACATGCAATATTCACTAAATGAAACTTTACTGTGGGCCATAATATAAACAACAAATTTGAAAGAATAGAACTCATACAGTTTGTTCTTAGATCACAATGGACTTTACTAGAAATTAAGAACAGAAAGATACCTAGAAAATCCCCCAATATGTGGAAATTAAACAAAGACTTCTAAGCAACCCTTGGGTCAAAGTCGAAATCTCAGGGGTGCCTGGGTGGCTCAGATGGTTAAGAGTCTGCCTTCGGCTTAGGTCATGATCCCAGGGTCTGGGATCAAGTCCTGCATCAGGCTCCCTGCTCAGTGGGGAGTCTGCTTCTCCCTCTCTCTCTGCCTCTTCCCCCACTTGTGCTCTGTCTCAAATGAATAAATAAAATCTTAAAAAAAAGAGGAAGTCTCAGAAGAATATTAAGTAATATTTTGAAATAAATAAAAATGAAAATACAACACATCAGGGGTGCCTAGGTGGCACAGTTGGTTAAGTGTGCGACTCTTGGTTTCGGCTCAGGTCGTGATCTCATGGGATTGAGCCCCACATCGGGCTCCCACTCAGCGTAGAGTCTGCTTGAGACTATCTCTTCCTCTCCCTCTGCTCCTCCGCCCACATTCCTTCTCTCTCTAAAATAAATTAAAAAATCTTTAAAAAGAGAAAACACAACATATCAAATTTTGTGGAATGCACCTAAAGCAGTGTTTAGAGGTAAGTTTATTAAATTCTTATATTAGGAAATATAAGTAATTAGTAATTTAACTTCCACCTTAAGAAAGTAAAGAAAAGATAAAGTTAAACCCAAAGCAATCAGAAGAAAGTAAATAGTAAAGATAAGAGGATAAATCCATGAAATGGAAAGCAGAAAAATAGAGATCAATGAAACTATAGGCTGGTTCTTAGAAAATATCAGTAAAATTGATAAAACTTACCCAGACTGATCAGGAAAAAAATAGACAGAAAGAAACTGCAATATCATAAATGAAAGAGGAAGCATCACTACAGATTCTATAGACCTTAAAAGGATAAGGGAATATAACAAACAATTTATGACAATTAATTCAAGTACTTAGATGAACTAGAAAAAATCCTTGAAAAACATTAACTATCAGCGCTCATTCAAGAAGATATAAGTAATCTGAATAGTCCTATTACCTGTTTTTTTTTAAAGATTTTATTTATTTATTCATGAGAGACTGAGAGAGAGGGAGGCAGAGGCAGAGGGAGAAGCAGACTCCCCATGGAGCAGGGAGCCCGATGCGGGACTCGATCCCAGGACCCTGGGATCACAACCGCAGCTAAAGGCAGACACTTAACGATCTGAGCCACCCAGGCGCCCAGTCTATTACCTGTTAAAAAGAAATTATATTTGTAGTTAATAACCATTCCACAAAGAAAAGTCCAGGCCCAGCTGGTCTCACCAGTGAATTTTACCACTTAAGGAAAAAGGAACAGTAATACTACACAATATTTTTCAGAAAAATTAGAAGGGGGGGGGACGCTTCCCAAATAATTTTATGAGGCCAGCATTATGCTAATATCAAAGCCAGACAAAGACAGTATGAAAAAGGAAAACTAAGGACCAATATCCCTCACAGACAAAGAGAAATATCCTCAGCAAAATAAAAGCAAATTAAATCCAGCAATATATGAAAAGAATAATATATTACAACCAAGTGAAGCTTATCCCAGAAGCTCAAGGCTGGCTCAATATGCAAAAATTAATCATCAGAATAATTCACCATAGTAACGGACAAAAAAGGAAAAAGTATATTATTATTTTCATAGATGCAGGAAAGGCATTTAACAAAATCCAATTCATAAAAAAAGTTGCAGCAAACTAGCAATACGAGGGAACTTCCCTGACTTGATAAAAGGCAACTATAAAAAGCCTACAGCTACCATACTTAAAAGGTAAAAGACTAAATGCTTTCTCCCTAGAATCAGGAAAAAAAAAAGTCAAGGATGTCTGCTCTCATCACTTCTATGCAACACTGACAGTACCACAGGTTCTAACTATAAACAAGGCTACTAGAACTAAGTGTGTGAGTTTAGCAAGGTTGCAGCATACAAGGTTCATATACAGAATCAATTGACAAACTGATTCTGAAATTGATATGGAAAGGCAAAGGGCCTAGAATAGCCAAAACAACTCTGAAAAGAAAAATAAAGTTGGAGAGCTAAAACTGCCTGATTTCAAGAATTATTATAAAACTATTGTCATCAAAACAGCATGGTATTAGCATAAAAATGAACAAAGAAATTAATGGAACAGACTAGAGAACACAGAAATAGACCTACATATCACAACCAATTCATTTTTAACAAAGTTGCAAAAGTAATTCAATGGAGCAAAGACAGTCTAGTCCATAAATGGTATTGCAAGAAAATGAGTAAGGTTGCAAGAAAATAAACCACAACATAAATATCATACCTTTGACAAAATTTAACTCCAATGGATCACTGATCTAAATATAAAATACAAAATTATATAACCTTTAGGGAAAAAAGTAGAAAATCTTTAGGACCTAGGGCTAGGCAAAGAGTTCTTAGATTTGACACTAAAAGCACAATCCATAAAGGAAAAATTGATAAATGTTAAAATCCTCAAAACCTTAAAATCCTTGTTCTACAAAGATACTATAAAGAGAATGAAGGGGCACCTGAATGGCTCAGTTGGTTAAGCAGCCAACTCTTGATTTTGGATCAGGTCATGATCTCAGGGTCCTGGGATCCAGCCCCACCTCTGGGGCTTAGCGCTCAGTGGGGAGTCTGCTTGTCCCTCACCCTCTGCTCCCCTCTCCCCACTCATGCTCTCTCTCTCTCTCTCAAATAAATAAAATATTAAAAAAAAACACTAAATGCGATAATAGAAATCAAATCCTTAGCGTAATGCATGGCACATACAAATCATTCAATAAACGTAAATTATTGGGGTGCCTGGATGGCTCAGTCGGTTAAGTGTTTGCCTTCAGCTCAGGTCATGATCTCAGGGTCTTGAGATCAAGCCCCTCATGGGCTCCCGGCTCAGTGGCGGGAGTCTGATTCTCCCTCTCCCTCTGCCCCTCCCCCACCCCAAATTATGCGCTCTCTCAAATAAAATGTAAAAAAACAAATAAATGTTAATTATTATAATTTATTATCATTGTCACAGCATTCTTTAAAATTGAGAAAATAAAAGACAAATGTTCATCAACAGAAAAATTACTAAATTATGTTACATTTATTATAAGAAATATTAGGCAATGGTTTAAAAGAATGAAGTAAATGTATAGGTACTAATCTGAAAAGATGTCCAGAATTATTGTGAAAAAAGCAAACTGCAGGACAATTTGTATAGTATGATCTCATTTGTGTAAAAATAAAATGATATGTTTTGAAGAAATTTTTCTAGAATGATATTCAACAAACTGCTAACAGTTGTTATCCCTAGGGAGGGGAGTGGAATGAGGAGGGATTCAGAGAAAAGGGGTCCAGAAAAAGGGGTTCTTTCACTTTTTATTCTACTTATTCCTAGACTGTTTGAATTTTTACCACAATATATTCCTATATTTTTGAAACAAAAAACACAAAAGAAAAGAGTCAACTATCTTTTAAAAGTGCGGTGATAAAAATAACTTTCTGATTGCCTTGGCTCATGGATTCAAGGGGATGAAGCATGAGCTTACCTTGGACTGAGATATTTACCTAAAAATAGACTCAGCTTCCATTTGTAATTTTACAAACATTAACCAAGTGCTGCTTGTTGGCCTAGCAGTGCAAAGAACTGAGTCATTGCCCTGGCTGTGCCACTAACTAGCTTTGTTATGTTATTGTGTTACAAACATTAGACTGTGGACTTCTTGGAAACAGGGATCAATCTCTTTTCTGTCTCTCTAGCCCTGTGACACAGGGCTTGATTCAAAGCTGGCGCTCAATTTAAATAAAGACTAACTACTCATGACAATATCGGAATGAAAGGTGACTGTGTAGAATAGTGCTGGCCATGCCCCATTGAATTGACACATGATCGCCATCTAGTGGCAGCACGGATTCCTGCGGAAGCGACAGAGAGCAGAAACGGACTGGGTGTGTTCTGGGATGCAAAACAAAACGCCATTGCCTATCTAAAAGACCATGATCTTCAGAAAAAGTTGACAACCATCAGCTAAAGGGTCATAGTTTATGTCTTGGAGTGTTGGTAAGATGACATCTAGGTACTCCTGTGTCTTAAGTCTCCTCCATCACCACCCCATCATCAGATGCCCCACGCACCTATAAACTGCTGGAAGTCCACGTTGCCATGCCTCCATTCCAACCGAAAACAATGAACCACACATGGTATTAGGTATATACATCCATGTTTTCCCAAAACTGATGAAATACTAATAACCCTTCCTAAGCCAGTCTGGTCAGGACAAGATACAAAACAAGACTAGAAAAAAAATCTTCCATAAACTTTGCCCCCCAGGTGCACCATCTTTCTGAATCATCAGAAATCATGAGAGTGAGTGGCACTCTGAAAATATCTAGTGAGCCTTTAAAATGTCTCACATGTCAAAGGTCCACAAGGAAACCCACTTTGAGTTGGTGTTGTAAGTCCCTCTTTGTGACAACCCCTTGCCTGCCCATGCAGATCTCAGGGAGCAAGTTTTCTCCTCTTGCCTCCTTTGAGCACCAATGAGTCTTATAAGCAGCTTCATTGTTAGGGAAGCAGCTGAGTGATAACAGTCTGAGAAATACTGGAACTTGTGTTTATGGAGTAGGGACTTCAAAAAGAGTAATGAAAGGACACAGTGGTAGTTAACCTGAAAAGTTTCGGTATGTATAGATCGCTGACATCTACTTGCTAAGTTGAACATCATTCCTCTAAAATGTTGCTCAGCAGAGGGATGACTGGCTGGCTCAGTTGGTACAGCACACAACTTGATCTTGGGGTTGGGAGATCCAGCCCCACGCTGGGTGTAGAGATTACTTTTAAAAATCTTTTAAAAATTAAAAACAAATAAGTAAATCTTTAAAAAGATTTTTAAAATGTTGCTCTGCAGAACAAACAACAAAAACTTCTCAAATAGTCCTAAGAGAGGGACACTGTCTAGTTCAGGGTCAATGGGGAAAGTAGCCAAGTAACTTTATGTTCAGAAATGGATCCTGTCACCCATTGTGGAAATATTCATACACGATTAAAGTCTTTATAATCCCACCTCCTGCAGTTTGACACAGTATGTGCCTCATAAACGTGGGAAGAAAAACAAAGGTGCAATTTGGTGAAAACGGGGGCACCGGTTTGGGAGCATGGTATACAGAAGAATACCCCATTTGGGGCGGGTTGCTTTGGAGCAAAGCCAACACGGAGCGTTTGCTTGTACCACCGTGCTCTGGAGTTGCAGAGAAGTTCGGAACTATGAACAAGATGGATCCATCCAAGTACTCCCAGCCTAAAAACAGCAAGAAGCCCTAATATCTATTTATATGCAATTCCCTGAGGGCTGAAGTGGTTCTTCCTAATGGCTGGAGAACACTGAGTAACAATCAGGTCTTTCGGCGGAATGTTTTTAAGACCTTGTCCTGAGGGTGCCGGTGGAGATAATGAACTTTTGAGCGGTCGGTAGTACATTTAAAATGAAAATGGAATGCGTCGGAAGATGCGCTCTTCCGAGTGTCCCGTATTTCATACGAGCAAAAGTCCTTGGTTCCTGCTGGTACTTGAAAAGCGCGGTGTCAGCATAAAGAGCCGAGAAGCGACACCATGAGAAACCATGAGTGCCACTGTGGAAGGCTCCAGAAGAGGAGTGTCCGCTGACAGCCACACGAGAGAGCGCCCCAGTCGGTGCAAGGGGAGTCCCGAGCCTCGCCGTCCGCCTGGCCCGGCAGGCCCGCTCCCGCTGCCCCTCTCCCGGTCCCCCGCGCCGGCCTCCCGGCCACAGACCGGGATGTCTCCCCGGCCGCCTCCCTCCTCTCGGCTCCGCGGCGCTCCGGAGCCACCCGGCCCGGCCGGCCGCGGGGCGCAGCGGCCACACCGGCCCGACGTGCGACTTCGCTGTGCGTCCGTCGGCCCGGTCCGAGGACGCCCCTACTCACGTAGCGCTGCAGCTTCCTCTCGGGGGGCGACTTGACGAGCCAGCCCGTGCACACGGCGTCGCCCGCACTCATCGTGGCCGCCGCCTCCGCCGCTTCCTCCAGCTGGGTCGCCGCGGCAGGAGGAAGTCGGGCCGGGGATGCCGGCGGGGCGGGCCCAGCGCCGCCCGCCCAGCACCNCCCCGCCCCCCGGCCGCCGCGGCCCCCTGTGGGGGGACGGCGCCACCGCCCGTGGCCCAGACGGCGCGAGAAGCGGGCGGCCGGGCCGGGGAAGCCCCTTCGAGCAAGCGCGCCGCTGCGCCCGGCCCCAGGGTTACGAGAGCCGAAGCCTAGGACCCGCACCTGCGAGGGACCCGGTGAGGAAGGGAAGCAGGACTCCCCTCCGACTTCCCCGCGCCCCTCGATTGTTTGCCCAGGAATGGCTCTCGTACGCCCCTCCCCCAAAGATCATTGTATTTCAGCGATAAGCTCGGCTGCAGAGCTATTCACGTGTCCTCCGGGACCCAGAGCATCCCAATTCAAAAGGTTACAACTTGGAGGTGCTGTTTGCAGTCTCCTTGCCTCCAGGGTTTTCAAAGCTTGGGTCTAAGAATGGTCGTACCACACGGTTCGCTGAGCACCTTAAATAATACCAATAACAACAATGAACTAACATTTACGGAGCTCACAATAATGAACTGACATTGATTGAGACCTTCTGCAGGGCCAGTAAACTAAGCACTTGGCGGGCACGCTCTTCTGGGATACACACTAACCCCCGGAATAAATGGGCCTTATCATTACCTCAATTGTGCTTCTGAGTAAAATGAGAAACAGGACAGTAACATCACCTGTCCAAACCCACACAAATAGGGATCATACTTTGTAAACAGAAAAGCACTGATAATCACAGTGAGGATCACCTACCTGGCCACCACCCTGACCCACAGCGCTCTTTTCCCTTGGTGTGATGCCTCTCACTTCAAAGTGACGTTTGGAAGAAACAAATGCCACATCACTTCTGGAACTTACAAAGAGACTTCTTGGCTCCAAGATCACATCACCCAGACACTATTACTTTCACAAAGCTGGACTCCAGCTACTGCCAGCACTCACACCTCTCAGAGCCCACTTCACCCTCACCACCACCACAATCCCTGACTTCCCTACTGCTTTCCAAATCTCGCATTACTGTATCAGATTAGCCAAACCTAATTCGCATCTAGAAATCCGGATTCAAGGGAGAATGGTAAATATCTTTTTATTTTTTTCAGCTCTCCCACCTTTCCAAAGAGGAGGAAAACCACATACCCACCACAGTCTACCCCCTAGCTAGTCAATATCTATACACACCGTGTGCACAAAATAAACTCATTAAAGCAACAGCAGCTTGCTCCCATCAAAACAATGCTGCTATCCCTCCTACAAACTGAAAAGCACTCCTTAAAACAGGAGACCAAAGGTCCCATTGGTCATTGTAGCCATCTGTAGGGGGCAGTCATTGCTCTTCTAAGTTCTGACATCACCCCACCTCAATATCGTACAACCAAAGAAAAACACTATGAAGCTAACCTCCATCAGCCTTTATTTGATATGCATAAAATATAGAAAGAAAATTGAAAAACTTTGTATGTACACACACACAGTTACTACAATCCTTATTTCTGTTAACTGGTCTACAGACCATAATTGGTCTTTATAATCTTTCTTCTACTGCCCTCTCTGTCCTCCCTTTGTTCTACAGCCAAGAACTCAGGTGGTCATAATTCTTTATCTTGTGATAAACCTTTACTCCCCCCGAGTCTGAATCCTCAATGATCCAGAGGATCCCTTGCATTCCAGATACAGTCTTTCCCAATCCCGTTGTTTAACAGCAACACTTTTCCATTTGATAACCAACAGTATCAACCATCCAAGCCAGCTCAGTAGACCCATGGCTTGCCTGTTGGGTCAGTGGCATAAAGAACCCTAAATAGCCAGATTGCAATCTCAACTTGCAATGCAATAGAACCAATGTCGTGGCCTTAGTGGAAGCAAGCAGAGCTCAAAGCTGTGGCGATGGAAAGAAACACCCTGGTGATAGATTAAGTGTGATAGTACAGAAGTTGCTCCCGCTTTCATCTCCTGATTTCTGAAACCAGAGATTCTGGCTAAGGAGAAACAGCACTGTAGAGTGGTCACCAGTTCAAAGTATTCCCCTCGTCCTGTAAGACAGAACCACCACCTTTCAGCGTATTTGCCCCCAACTAGCGCAATAACGGAGTCTTCGACACACCAACCATTCCATCAGGCCAGGCGCTTCAGGGTGAT
This sequence comes from Ailuropoda melanoleuca, assembly GCF_002007445.2. Classification (NCBI taxonomy): domain Eukaryota; kingdom Metazoa; phylum Chordata; class Mammalia; order Carnivora; family Ursidae; genus Ailuropoda; species Ailuropoda melanoleuca. Next base: position 111,935,180 of record NC_048238.1, read on the forward strand.
GAGGCACCTACTAGGACTAGTGCAGTCCCTCAGCACATGTCTTTTGTCTTTTACTGATTTACTTTTTTTTTTTTTTTAAGTAAATTCTACCCCTGGGCACCTGGGTGGTTCAGTGGGTTAAGTGTCGTTTGCCTTCTGCTCGGGTCAGGATCTCCAGGTCCGGGGATGAGCCCGGGGTCAGGCTCCCTGCTCAGCCGGAGTCTGCTTCTCCCTCTTCCGCTGCCCCTCCCCCTCCTTGTGTGTGCACACGTGCTCTCTCTCTAATAAATAATTTTTTTAAATAGTGAACTCTAGCCCCACAATGGGGCTCAAACTCATGACATGACCCCAAGATCAAGAGTTGCATGCTCTAGTGACTGAGCCAGCCAGGTGCCTGTGTCTTTTACTGATTTTCTTACAGGAGATACTGCAAAAGTGAGTAAGGTGCAGTAAGTGTGGGTGGGGAAGGGAATGCTTGCAAAGTGTGGCTTACAATAAGTGCCTATTCAGGTGGAGCAGATTGCTGCCCCTTCAGGACAGATGTAGTCTGATTTCATCATTCTGCCATCAGGTAGCTGGCTGGCCACCTCGGGGAACACTGCCTTACTGGGGCTGTCACTACTGTGGGCAGGTTGAGTACATAGCAATGACAGTGGCGGTGGCAGTGGCTGTGACCTTATTAACTGATACCAGTCCCTGGGAACCTCACCACTTGTTGTGGATTCCCTTAACCTTGCTCCCAACTCCGTTAAAAAAAAACCCTCATACTCTCCTCAGTTCAACCCGTTGAGTCTACCATTTGCTTCCCTCTGAGACTTTGACCAATATACCTAGTTATGGAGAACTCCCTATGAGGTTACAGGTGTGAGTCAAGGAAAAGGGTGCCATACAGCGGTAGGGACCACAGAGATGGGAGCCACTTGCTTGAGCAACTTTCCTGTACCTTCCAGACCTGCTTGAGTCTGGCCTCAAATACTTCACTTCCAGTGGATGATCAGTTAGGCAGCTGAGGTTCCATGGTTCCATGGGGGTTTTTTGTTGTTATTTGTTTTGTTTTTTTAAGATTTTATTTATTTATCTGACAGAGAGAGAGAGAGACAGAGAGAGAGGGAGCACAGGCAAGGGGAGTGGGAGAAGAAGCAGGTTCCCAGCAGAGCAGAGAGCCCGATGTGGAACTCGATCCCAGGACTCTGCGATCACGCCCGGAGCCGAAGGCAGACGCTGCTTAACAACTGAGCCACCCAGGTGCCCCTCCATGGGTTTTTTTTAATGGAGGTGGGAGCAAGGTTAAGGGAAACATTCAGTGGACCACTGGAGTTTTGAAGCAAATAATACATTCTACCACAAAAGAAGTATTTTCCTTTTGAACAACAGCTTCAAAACTCCAGTGGTCCTTGGGGCGCCTGGGTGGCACAGCGGTTAAGCGTCTGCCTTCGGCTCAGGGCGTGATCCCGGCGTTATGGGATAGCCCCACATCAGGCTCCTCTGCTATGAGCCTGCTTCTTCCTCTCCCACTCCCCCTGCTTGTGTTTCCCTCTCTCGCTGGCTGTCTCTATCTCTGTCAAATAAATAAATAAAATCTTTAAAAAAAAAAAAAAAACTCCAGTGGTCCAAAGGCTCCATGTAGCCTGTCGGTGTATCAAAGATTCTATTCATATTGAATCTACGTGATCATAAAGGTCAAGTGGCCTGGACCTGCTAAGAATCTTTCTTTGCCCTCAGTGCTGCTAAAAACATGCAGCCTCACAGATTACTTGTTGAATGCGTTGGTGTGGATCAATTTTGCAACTTTTGTGTTTTTAAGTAAACGCTACCCCCAACATGGGGCTCGAATTCATGACCCTGAGATCAAGAGTCATGCTCTACCGACTCAGCTGGCCAGGCACCCCAGGTATGGAACAATTAAATGTAGTATAGGTTGCCTACAGAATCCAAAGAACCGCACCAAATGCTATGTCTCTTTTTGAGTCGTAGATAGCATTAGTTGCAGCAACCTGTTGAATACCCAACATGATCCAGCCCATCTCAAAACGTTACTGAGGGTCAGCCTTTTGAGTTTTCATGGGCTTTATCTCCCGTCCTCTGGCATACATGTATATTAATAAAGTGACTACCTCCTGGTCACCAGGTCCAGAAAGCATAGTGTCTTCAATATAATGGACCAGCATGTTCACCATGATTGTTGCAACAAACCAAGCTTCATTCGCCCTGGATTATAACAAGGAGCCAGAGGAGAGATATAGCCCTGAGGCAAGGCACTAAAGCTGTACTTCTGTTCCTGCCAGATGAAGGCAAGCTGCTTCTGATAGTCTCTGCCCATTGCAATAGAGAAAAGAGCATTTGTCAGGCAAAGAGTCACTTACCAGGTACCAGGGGCTGTGCTGATTTGCTCTAGAAAAGCAATATCATCTGGAATAGCAACTTCACCTCAAGTCACAACCTGATTAATTTTACAATTACCCACTACTCATCTCCAGGCTAACCATGTCGATTAAATAAGGATGTGATATGGACAATCATTCCTGCACCTTTCAGGGGGCACTGTTCTCTCTTCTAGATAAATCAAAATTGCTTCTGCAAGGTTACTCCTCCTAAATACCTAGGGAGAGGTGACCTGTTTGTATAGCAACTTTTATTTTCCTTTCATCAAGCCCCTTCCCAGCTTCTTTGCACTCCAGCCTGGGGACAGGAGATTTCATTTGAATAACAAGTGGTTTTCAGCACCTGCATTCCCTAGTGCTGCTTCCCCATTTACTATTATTTTAAAATAGGATTGGCTTGGCCTTTCATTAAGTACTATAAACCTTAGAACTAGAAGGATTTGTGAAGAAAAATGTCTGATATTAAGAGTTTCTATTTTTGGGGTGCCTGGGTGGCTGTCGGTGAAGCGTCTGCCTTCGGCTCAGGTCATGATCCCAGATCCCCATATGGGGCTCCCTGCTCAGCGGGGAGCCTGCTTCTCCCTCTCCCTCTGTTCCCCCTGCTTGTGCTCTCTCCCTCTCTCTGTCAAATAAATAGATAAAATCTTAAAAAAAGAGTTTCTATTTTAATTATGTTATGATGAGCACAATGGCCATGAATCTTACTCTCTGTGAAAAGAGAGAAAATTTGAAAAGAAAATGCGTCCCCGATTTCTGGATCAGGGACAGCCATGAGGGGGATGACTGCACATGTGTGTTCAAATCATCTATGAAGCATGTGAACTAAAGGCCTGGAGTACCATGGCACAATTTCAGATACAGAAACTCTCTTTTTCCCACTATGGACATCTGTAAAGTGCTTCTCTGAAAGTGAAAGCAACCCAATTTCCACCTGAAATATGAAATTCGACTTAAAATATTACCAATGATAGTCCTCTTCATGTCTTATGAAAAAAATCCTGACATCATATCCATTATTTTTATACTTAAAATGGTATGAAATTATCGCCACAAGTCCAAATCAAACACTTCTGAACTCATTCTATGAGGACAGTGTTACTCTGATACCGAAACCAGAAAAAGACAGTAAAACAAAAGAAAATAAAACTACTGACTAATATGCCTCATGAATCTAGACATACAAATCCTCACCAAAATACTAGCAAGTAGAATTCAGAACTACATAAAAAGGATTAAACACCAAGACTAGGTGGGGCTTATTCCCGAAATGCAAGGCTCATTCAATATATGAAAGTCAGTCAGGGGCACCTGGCTGGCTCAATGGGTGGAGCCTGTGACTCTTGATCTCAGGGTCATGAGTTTGAGCCCCACATTGGGGGGAGCGGTTACTTATAAAAACAGAAAAGAAGAAAATTCACCTGCTTATATTGACTTATGCTTGTTCTGCTCTCACTATTCTTATTCAACATGGTGTTGAAACTTCAAGAAACAAAAGGCAATTGAGAAAGAAGAAGAAATAAAACTGTCTTCATTTGCAGGTGATTTAATTGTCTTCCTAGAAAATCCCAAGATAGCTACAGAAAAAAAAACTCCCATAATTAATAAGTGAGTTTTACAAGGTTGCGGTATACGAGATCAACACACGAATCTCTTTACATGATTTTGAGGCTTATTATATAGTAGCTCCAGTAATCAAGACTGTGTGCTATTGGTAGGGGAATAGACACATAGACACACAGGGAATGAAAGAGTGGGCCCAGAAACAGACCCACATAAATCTGCCCAACTGGTTTTTGACAAAGGTACAAAAGCAATTCAATGGGGGAAGGATAGTCTTTTCAACAAACGGTGCTGGAGAAATCGGACATCCTTAGGCAGAAAAACAACTTTAACCCAAACCTCACACCTTATACAAAAATCAACTCAAAATGAATCATATATTTATATGTAAAATGTAAAACTTTAAAACTTTTAGAATACAACATAGGAGAAAATATTCCTAGACACAATCCGTAAAAGAAAAAAATGGATAAATGGGACTTCATCAAAATTAACACCTTTGTTAAGAGTATAAAAAGACAAGCTAAAGGGGTGCGACAATTCATTGAGGAGGATATACGGATGGTGGCAAGTGAGCATATGGAAAGATGTTCAATATCATTAGCCATTAGGGCAATGCATATAAAAACCATGATGAGATTCCACCACATACATATCAGAATGGCTAAAATTGTTAAAAATCAGCAGAATCCCCACATTGATTCCTGATCCACGGAATGAGGCAATCATGGCAGAAAGGCCCAAGTGGAAACCTCCAGGGCTTTGCCTTTCTACCAAAGTGTAAGTCAAAAGAAATATCATATACTTAGGGGACAATGTCAGAAATTAGTTCAAATATTTGAGAAATGCAGGGAAGGAAATGCCTATCATATCCCCATTTAATTCACTGTTTCGCTTTGCACAGCAGTTGATTAAGTCTTCATGAATGTGGCAGTTTTAAACCAGGGCTCCAAAATTCTTTGACACTGCTTTCATTGAGGGGGGGTTGATGCCTTCTCCCCTTGAACCTGGATAAGCTTGTGACTGCTTGAATCATACAACACAGCAGAAATGATTTTATGGGACTTCCAAGGCCAAGTTACAAAAGGTTATTCTGACAGTTTTACACCTTACCTACTCCAACACCTGCGTTTGGAGACCTAAGCCACTAAGTCCAGAGTCTGACTACTCTGAGGCTGCCATGCTATAAGGAAGTCCAAGCCACGTGGACAGACTCCTGTTCCAGTTGCAGTTCCACCTGGATTTCCAGTGGAATTCTCACCATACTTGTAATCTGTCAGCATAATAACATGCTTAATGACACAAAGGTTTGGGACAGCTTGTTATGCAGCTGACACATTATGCTGAGGAATTCTGATGGGACAAAGTAGAATGTCTTCTCTCTGCTCCATAACGTCTGGGGCCTCAGCTGAGATGACTCAATGGCTGGGGCTGACCCGATGGCTGGAGGCTATAATCTTCTGGAAGCCTCCTCCCTCACATGCCTGTTACCTGTGTTAGGATGCCTATTCTGGCTATTTCACATGAATGGGATCATATTATATTTGTCCCTCTATGCTTACTTCCTTTAGCATGATGTTTTCTTCTTTCTTTTTTTTTAAAGATTTTATTTTTAAGTAATCTCTACCCCCAAGGTAGGGCTCGAACTCACAACCCTGAGATCAAGAGTCACGCACTCTCCTGGCTGAGCCAGCTAAGTGCCCCTAGCATGATGTTTTCGAGATTCATCCATGTTGTAGTACATATTAGTACTTCACTCCTTTTTACTACTGAATGATCCATTGTATGGGTAGACCACATTTTGTTTATCCAGTCATCTGAAGATGGACATTTGGGTTGTTTCAATCTTTAGGCTATCGTGAATAATGCTGCTACGAATATATATGCACAAGCATCTGTTTAAACATCTGTTTTCAAGTCTCTTGGGTATATACACATGGGGATGGAATTGCTGAGTCATATGGCCACTCATGTTTAATCTTTTGAGGAACTGCCAGACTGTTTTCCCCAGCACCATTATACTTGATAGCAGAGGGCTGCTACTCATGCCTGACTTTATGGCTTGCTTGGTCAAACAATACACAGTCCATGATGTGCAGCTCAGGTCTTAAGACCACAGTTATTCAGTTTCAACCAAGGACTAAAGAAAGTCAGGAGCTTTTCCTCCCAGCAAATTGGTGCATGTGTCCTGGCTTTATTTTTGTTTTCAATTAATCTTTATTAACCATGAGAACTAATGCCTTTCTTGGCCTATCTGGGGATCAAACCCACAACGTTGGTGTTGTTTGGTCACATTCTACCCAACTGAGCTAACCAGCCACCTGGCCAGTCCTAGCTTTATTTTCATCCCAAATTCCGGAGGCCTGAGCTGTGATTCTCTTATCAAGGCTTGGAAAAGGCTCTGTGTAGCATCCTAATGGGAGATGTCACCTCCAGAATGAGGTCCACCAGGTACTGTGCTTCTTTCTTAGTGGCAGTGGGCTTGAGGTACGGCAACTTGGTTTTCTCTTTGGGGAACCATCTCAATATGCCTCAGCCCACTGGATGCCTAGAAACCTCATGGAGGTGGTGGGCCCCTAAATTTTCATGGGGCTTATCTCTCACCCTGTGATGAAATATTTGTTCAGGTCCAGTTGGCAGGATACCATTAATGTAATGGACCAGCACGATGTCTTGGGGGACAGCGAGATGATCAAGTCAGTTCTTGGGGACTTAATTACAATAATATGCCAGAGAATTGAAAGGATAGTTCCACGGGCTTCCTTTTGAGTTTTCTTTCCATAATTATCCTCAGTCCTTGAGTCGAAATTCTCCTGTGGGAATTTTTCCAGCTGCTGATTGTTCCAATTATGCACTCAGGAACTGGGGGAAAAGCCACAGGAGGACCCACACTGAGAGGGACACAGACTAAGTCTTCATTTCTGACCAGGGGACCACAGCGGCATCCTATGTCCCCAGGGAAAGAAGGATGAAGTTTTGAAGTATATGGTAGTGTTATATGTACCTGGCCTTGTCTTCACTTGAAGGCTCTGAGCCTGTGGCCGACTGGGTCTGGGGATTAGATGAGGGGCCATGTTTTCCATTGTGGCAATTCAAGACAGACTACCATTCACCAGACCTTGACTTTTGTTGTTGGGGTTATATAGATCATGGTCCACTATGGGTGGCTTATTATTAATAGGACATCATGACCTATTACCTACCACCAAAGATCCTTGGGGATAAAACATTCTGGTTCCAGCTGCCAGTCCTGCTGCCTATCATGATAGCCATCCTGTTCTATGAGATGTAGTGCCACCACTTGGCCCCTGCTGCTCCAGTATCCCTGTTTCCATGGCAACACCTCTCACCTCCTTTCCTAGTTTAGTTTTCCAGAGCCTTCACCAAACTATTTTTCAATGTTTTGGTGAAAGGAATGTCCTTTGAGCTCTCTCAGGGGATGTAGTTAAGGGTTGAGCCAGTAGGATGCACATGACAAGTTCATTCCAACAGTTCCACCTACCCAAGTCTTGGGATTGGAGACAATGAGGGATGTGAGGAATTAGGGCACAAGGAGAACTGGCATTCTCTTGCTCAGTAACTGACCAGGTGATTTCATCACAAGATCTCCAAGAAAGACAGGATCAGCCTGACCAGACAGGGGAGAAGGAACTGCTTCTGCTGGTAAGGGAAGGTCCATGGGGTTTCTGGGTTCAGAAGACACAGATTCATTAAACAAAAGTACTTACTGAGCATCTTCTAGGAGCTGGGTATATAGCATTGAACAAAATAGACAAACATTTCCTTGCTCCGTAAAGCTAACATTCTCGTGAAGAGAGACAGTAAACAAGATTCATTTAAGGCAGAGGGAAGAACAGATGCAAAAGACCCAAGAAGGGGGAGTGTGTCTGGAGTAGTCCTGAATATTTAAGAGGTAGTGTGCCAGGAGTGGGGTGAGTAAGGGTGGAATGACTGGACTCAGAAAGAACGGAGTGGAAGGAGATGGGACTCAGGAAGAGAATGGGGAGCAGCCATCATAGATGCTTTTTTTTTTTTTTAAGATTTTGTTTATTTATTTGACACAGAGAGAGAGCACGAGCAGGGAGAGGCACAGAGGGAGAAGCAGGCTCCCCAGTGAGCAAGGAGCCTGATGCGGGCCTCAATCCCAGGACCCGGAGATCATGACCTGGGCCAAAGGCAGATGCTTAACCAACTGAGCCACCCAGGCACCTCAGATACTTTGGCTTTTACTCTTAGTGAGATGGTGTTTTGGTTTCCTAGGGCTGCTATAACAAATTACCCCAAACTGGACAGCTTTAAACAACAGAAACTTATTCTTTTACAGTTCTGGAGGCTTGAAGTCTGAAATCACTCCAATCTCTGCCTACATCTTCACATGGCCTTCTCTTTTGCCTGTGTCTTTTCCCTTCTCTTCTCTTTTTTTTTTATTTTTTTATTTTTTTTTTTAAAGATTTTATTTATTTATTCGACAGAGATAGAGACAGCCAGCGAGAGAGGGAACACAAGCAGGGGGAGTGGGAGAGGAAGAAGCAGGCTCATAACGGAGGAGCCTGATGTGGGGCTCGATCCCATAACGCCGGGATCGCGCCCTGAGCCGAAGGCAGATGCTTAACCGCTGTGCCACCCAGGCGCCCCCTCTTTTTTTTTTAAAAAAAGATTATTTGTTTATTTATTTGAGAGAGAGAGAGAGCACAAGCAGGGGGAGCGGTAGGCAGAGGGAGAAGCAGGCTCCCTGCTGAGCAGGGAGCCCAACACAGGGTTCAGTCCCAGGACCCAAGGATCACGACCTGAGCCGAAGGCAGACGCTTCACTGACTGAGCCACCCAGGTGCCCTCCCTTCTCTTCTAAGGACACTTGTCATTGGATTTGGGGTCCACCTGAGTAATGCAGGATGATCTCGTCCTGCAATCCTTAACTTAATCTACAAAGACCCTTTTTCCAAATAAGGTCACATTCACAGGGTCCAGGGGTTAGAACGTAGCTTTGGGGGAGCCACTTCATCCCACTACAGATGGAAGTCATTGGGCTTTGAGCAGAGGAGGGACATGGCCTGATTTACAGTTTAAAGGCACTTGCCAGCTGCTATGTTAAGACAGCATAATTGATAAAAGTAGGAGCAGGGGCGCCTGTAAGGATCCCGCTGGAAAAATACAGGAGAGCTGTAATGATGGCATGGACTACAGTGACAGCAGTGAGGGTGGTAAAAACCATCAGATTCTGGACCTCTTTTGAAAGCAAAGCTGAGAGGTTTTGCTATCAGATTGGATGAAGAGTTTTGGAGAAAGAGGAAGCCCACAGGAGAACCATCAATGAATACCTCAAAGTTATTCAGTGAAATATTTACCAATGAATTATTATAAAATAAGGGGGGGAGTAGTGAACTGCTCATGGATTGGCTGATTCTGGGGACTTTGGTTATCTATAAAAAGCCAATTTACATCATTATTATTATCACCTTGGCATACACCCAAATAAATTCTAGACAGAATAAAAAGTGAGGGGGCGCCTGGGTGGCACAGCGGTTAAGCGTCTGCCTTCCGCTCAGGGCGTGATCCCGGCGTTATGGGATCGAGCCCCACGTCAGGCTCCTCTGCTATGAGCCTGCTTCTTCCTCTCCCACTCCCCCTGCTTGTGTTCCCTCTCTCGCTGGCTGTCTCTATCTCTGTCAAATAAATAAATAAATAAAATCTTTAAAAAAAAAAAAGAATAAAAAGTGAGGAAAAACCAATCATCAGCTGTTTTTTAAGCCACAGCAAAATAAAATCTTTGTACAGCAGAGGAGAAATGGAAGAAAAGCAGTAACTCATTAGAAAAGATAATGGCAAAAGATTTCATTTACAATTGCAATAAGGAATTAAATAAATAGAGCTCAGTCAAGTCCACAGAGGTTAGATTAAGAACCCCCACTTGAGAGACAGAAGAGTGAGACGAACACCAAAGACGGAAGGGAAGACAGCTTGAACCAGGATTTGCTACTTCCTGCTGTCAGATATTGCGGCCATTAAGCGACCTGTGACTATAGAGCACGACATGGAGCCCCGTCCTGGAGTTCAAATCGAGGTGCGCTGTTAAGTGTACAATACACACTGTAAAGACTAAGTTCAAATACAAATGTAAAACATTCCATTCATAAAGTGTATCGCTTATATGTTGAAATGATAATATTTCGGATCGCTGGGTTACACAAAAATCGTTATTAAAATCAATTTCACCTTTTTCTTTTTACCATTTTTTTTTTTTTGCCCTGTGACTGCTGGAAAATTTAAAAGTCCACAAGTGACTCGCTGTGTATTCCTATTGGCCAGCACCACTCTAGCTAGATGGGTATTGCAAGCAGCAAAGGACTTTCAACCTCCGTGCCTCAACGTCTTTATTTTTCAGTCGGGACTGATCCGATACCAACCTTAAAGGGTCGGCGACAGGAAGCCGAGAGGGCTGTTAACAGAGTGCTTGCGGGATACCGGGGTACCCAAGCCCGCGTCAAACCCGGGGAAGGTCAGCGAACCGTGGTCGGGGCCACGCCCACAGGCTACGGGCAGCCGGGGCGGGCTGCGCATGCGTCTCCAACACCGGCTTCCTAGGGCCGGGCAAGTCCCAAAGCGCACGCGCGGACGCGCTATCGCGGGCGGGGCGGGGGCGAGCCAGCCAATGAAGTTGCGGCGGTGGTCCGCGCGCGCTTCGGGCTCTGCTCCCGGAGCCTGGCCCCGCCCCCCAGCCCCGCGGCGCAGCACGCACCCGGCGTCGCACAGGTGGGCGGGTTTTAGTGGCGCGGCCTGAGGGCGGCGGGAGTGTGTGCTAGCTCCCTCGGTGGTGGCCCACGCGGCTCGCACGCTGTGCGGGGCAACATGGCGGACGCGGAAGGTAAGTGTCGTTTCCTCGTGGGTAGCCGGTCTAAGTACCAGCTCCGCCGCCCTGGAGAGCCGGGGATGGGAAGGTGACGGCGTCGGGGGCCGAGCTCTCCGCTGGTTTGCCGTCAGGCGGGTCCCGTCGCAGCCGGGCCTTCCGCTGGCCTTGCCTCTTGGCCTTAGGTCTACGGGTGAGGGCAAGGGATGGGGGGTCCTCTCAGTGACGTGGCTCCGCGAGGCCCGGGCCTCCCGCGATGGCACAGCCTCCTTAGGGCCCCGGTCGCCGTTGAAAGGGGTCGGCCCTGTCGGCGACCCCGCTGTGACGGGAGACCTGGCAGTACCTGTACCGCCGCCAGCCCAGACGCTACGGTCAGTGCCAAGCGAAAGGGCGTGTAGGAACAGGCAGGGAAGAACAAGGGCCGAGGGGCTCCGGCGTGCGCCTAGCTCCAAGTCGCAAGAAAGTTCTATGGGCCACAGACAGGGTAGGGGGCAGTTGAGTGGTCACTTACGGAACTTTGTAGCCCGTGGGCCGAGCACTTCTGCGGCAGGTTTAAGCCCCGCCACGGCCACGTGGTGAACCGGAATGGAAGCCGACATGTGCTACTGCTTGCGGTCGGTTACCCAGCTGTTCAACCCACGCGTTTGGCCTTACACACTTTGCTTTCCCCAGTAATTCAAGACCAAACGTCCATTTTCTGCTTGCTGTGCTTTCATTCTCTATTTTCAGCTTCGTTACCATTATTTTCGAGAAAAACTCCCCAAACTCTTGTCTGTTTTAGTATTTATTTTGCCGAAGAAACATAAGAAGAAAAAGGAGCGGAAGTCGTTACCCGAAGATGATGTAGCAGTGAGTAGGAATATGTTATACTTCGCTTTAACTGAAGGGAAACATTACTTAGGTAACACATTACATAAAAGAACTGTTTAAAAGTTTTTAAGGAATGGGTTGGAGTTGGGTGGTGGTTGTGTAGAAACCACACTACCCCAGCCACCTAAATCTCTCCTGTCAAGTATAGTTTGCTAAATTATGTTGACTACACCAGCTGCTCTCCGTGAAATTCTTGTTTATCCCACCCACAGACCCACTATCCCTCTTTCTTTTTAAGTAACTGTCCCCATCTTTTTTTTTTTTTTGAAGATTTTGTTTCTTTCTTTAGAGAAAGAGTGTGCTTGTGGGCGCTGTGTTGGGGGAGGGGCAGAGGAAGGGAGAGAGAATCTCAAGGAGACTCCATGCTCACCACACTGCCAGACACAGGTCTCCATCTCAGGACCCTGAGATCATGACCTGAGCCGAAATCAAGAGTCAAACACTTAACTGACAGAGCCACCCAGGCACTCCTAGCAGTCCCCATCTTGGTGGCACTTCACTTACCCTTCTGAGATCCTGGTTCATTTCTTTCTTACTTGGAAGTCCCAGTGAAGAGGCATAGAGACTACCTTGTTTTCTGTTTAAGAGGCTTAGACTTACATGGTAGTAATGGAATTGTTCAAAAGCAGGTGGGAAGTTTAACAGTGTATTTCTGTCCTGTATAAGGAGATACAACATGCTGAAGAATTTCTTATCAAACCTGAATCCAAGGTGGCTCAGTTGGACACATCTCAGTGGCCCCTGTTGCTCAAGGTATGTAGTTAAGATTATGTATCAGATCAATGCCTAGCTTTTACATTATTTGAGTGTTAGGAGTTCATTAAGAGTGATTTGTACTAGCATCTTTGACTTAGGGAATGTCAGATGATACAGTCTAAAGCAGTGTTCTTCAAAGTGTCTGACACGAAGAATTAGGTTTTCTTTCATTTTTCATTTCCAGTGCACCCAGTGCTGCAACAGAATGCAGTTAAAATGTCACAATAATGTCATACTGCCATTAAAAGTTTATAAATAATTAGTTCTTGGTTTCTATATTTAACTCCACGTTACAGACTTGTAAAGTTTGTGGGCCACACTTGGAGTGGGACTGCTTTAGTGCTTGAGGACACGGGCTTTGAAGCCAGACCAATTTGAGTCAGGCAGTGTGTGACTTTGAGCCTGACTCTTGAGGCTGTTTAATCTCTGAGGCTGTTTGCTTATGGTATCTTCTCTTGGGAAGGCTGGCTGAGGGCTGTAGGAGGTAATCCATGAAACGTGTTTAGCCATAGTCCTTAGCATGTAACAGGTCCTCTAGAAATTGCTGACTGTTGTGTTGGATTTTAAATAGAGTGGCTCAGTAATGAGTTGAATTACAAGTTTCACAAACAACTTAGTGGGTACCAGGTATGAGATTAGGAGAAAAGGCTAGGGTAGAGAAAGTTACTGAGATGCCTCTTGACAAAGTGTTATAATAAACCAATATCTATGAAGTAAACGAAAGGGATTTGCTTTTATAATTCAACACATTTGAGTTTCTGCTTGGTCAGTTGGGTCTACCATTTATATCTGCTTTACTGTTGCAGGCTCTATATGCTAGCGAACTGGGTAGGCCACCGTCCCTGCTATCTTGGAATTTAAAATCTAGGTGTGAGAGATAGTTAAAAAAACAATTGCTATTTGCACTAAGTACCATGATGAAACTAAACTGGGCAACATGAAGGATGAGCTTCAGTTGAGGGGAGCTCTCTCAGACCTGTGGTCAAGCCTTGGAAAGGAGAAGAATGAAAAGAAGCAGACCTGGGTAAAGCAGAGATCTGGTGCAGGAACAAGCTGGTTGTGTATGAGAAACGTTGCCAGTCTTAGTACTCTAAGAAATCTTTCTTGAGAAGTGATCAAATTTGTCTTAATTCTGTTCATATGGGTAATTTTTCCAGTGTGTAAGGAGGCTTAACAGTCTTTCACACTAGATAATGAAAATATAGGAGCTGAATCCAAGTTTATAAACTTGCGGGTTAACCATAACATGGTCGATAGTGGTGCTGACTCTTGTTTTACATATGTTAATGGTTTATTAAGTTTATTTTGTGTTGTATCATTGCTTTCCAGAATTTTGATAAGCTAAATGTAAGGACAGCACATTATACACCTCTTCCTTGTGGTTCAAATCCTTTGAAGAGGGAGATTGGGGACTATATCAGGTACGTGTGTTGGGAGCATGTACTGTTCAGACTTCTGTTCTTCTCATATGACCTTTTCAGGGGTGCCTGACTGGCTCAGTCGGTAGAGCATGGGACTCTTGATCTTTGGGTCATGAATTTGAACCCACATTGGTCATTGAGTGTACTTAAAAAAGTTACTTTTTCACATCAGTTGTTCAAGGACGTGGTGGCATTTTAGAATGGCCTAGAATTGCTGTAAATACATTACCTGTACCCGTGGTGAACTTTTTTACTCTTCAGATTTAGTTTTTATTAGAGGGCCAGAGATGATGGCACAGTGATTTCTTTTCCATTTTAGGACAGGTTTCATTAATCTTGACAAGCCTTCCAACCCCTCTTCCCATGAGGTGGTAGCCTGGATCCGACGAATACTTCGGGTGGAGAAGACAGGACACAGTGGTACTCTGGATCCCAAGGTGACTGGCTGTTTAATCGTGTGCATAGAACGAGCCACTCGCTTGGTGAAATCTCAGCAGAGTGCAGGTATGTGGAAGAGGGAGTAAACAGAGGCAGCTACTTTGTTATTGGAAGACTTTCTTCATTTCCTCCTTCTACTTTTTGGCCCTTGGCAGTGGTTTCTTCATTAGTTAAAAAAAATCCTAAGCAGGGATACTCTGGTTGTGTACCTTCTGTCCCTTGCCATATCGTAGTGAGTCTGCCTTTTTTGGAGTTCCAGGTACTGGGCATGTGCACATCAAGTTGACTATCTGTTCCCAGCACTGAGACAGAGCTGTGTCTGAGTCCATCTCTAGGCTTATCGCTCCAGGCTCCTCGGAGTATTTGCTGCTAAAATGCCCTTCCCTCATTTTCATCAGGGGAAACTCCTACATGACCTTGCAAGGCTTTGTTCTAAGCAGGCTCTATACTGGGTATTCCAGCTATCCTTGTCAGCAGCTTGGAAGTTGAACTCCTAATGAGAGGAAGCATCTCCATTCCTTTCCCGTGTTCAAACCATGAAACCTGTCTTAATGGAAATTTTACAGAAAGAGGTCATCAAATTGCATGCTTTTGCTGCATAAAATGGGAATATGAGCATATAAAAATACAGAAAACTCAGTGGCCACACCTGACTACTCTTTTGTCATTTTTCAGGCAAAGAGTATGTGGGAATTGTCCGGCTACACAATGCTATTGAAGGGGGGAGTCAACTTTCTAGGGTAAGTTTGTGATTACAGGGAGGGCATCTTTTGGCGATTTGGGTGTCAACCCGTAGACATCTGGAGACAGGTCGGCTTTCCTGGCTGTCCTGTCTTACGCCCTTCTCAGTGGGTTGCTCATGCCAGCCTGGACAGGTACTGCAGATTGGCAGGGGCACTTCTGGCCATGTCCCTTCTGAGGAAAGGGCTCTGATAAGCACTGAGTCATCCATGTGTCTTTGAAAGAAGAAGCAAAAATGGAAAGGACATTTAGGCCTTAAATGATTGGAAGAAACTTTTTCATTTGTGTCCTCAAACTGCCACAATAGGCTGTTTACTCTTACTTGAGAGTCCATGCAATGAGAGTCTTTATTTTGGTTTGTGCTTATTCTCAGGCCCTAGAAACTCTGACAGGTGCCTTATTCCAGCGACCCCCACTTATTGCTGCAGTAAAGAGGCAACTCCGAGTGCGGACCATATATGAGAGCAAGATGATTGAGTATGATCCTGAAAGAAGATTAGGTGGGTCATTAGGTCTGTGAGGAACTGAATTAACATTGACCACATGTGGAGAGGAATGCATTCTTGAGAATTAAATTTTCTTGTTAAGAGTAGATGCCCTTAGTATATGGTGTGGTCAGAGACTTTCTATTGTATTTAATCTTGCTGGCTCAGAATAATTCTGGGTTTCTCACTGTGTTCAATTTGGACAATGTGCTACTTTT
This sequence comes from Ailuropoda melanoleuca, assembly GCF_002007445.2. Classification (NCBI taxonomy): domain Eukaryota; kingdom Metazoa; phylum Chordata; class Mammalia; order Carnivora; family Ursidae; genus Ailuropoda; species Ailuropoda melanoleuca. The sequence continues at coordinate 111,950,872 of NC_048238.1, forward strand.
GTGTGTGTGTGTCTTAGGAATCTTTTGGGTGAGTTGTGAGGCTGGCACCTATATTCGGACGCTGTGTGTGCACCTTGGTTTGTTACTGGGAGTTGGCGGTCAGATGCAGGAACTTCGGAGGGTTCGTTCTGGAGTCATGAGTGAAAAGGTACACCGTTAATGGGGCTAGAAGTTTTAGAGCTGGTACTTAATATCTTCCCGCCCTTGGTGGAATTCCCCGTGCTTCACATCTTGGAAAACACAATTTCCAAAGTGTTGAGTTCAGTTCAGGGCAGCTTCCCTGTTCTGTTAATTAAACTTTGGAACATTGAAAACCTGGGCTGTGGGAGATGATTGGATAGAAAGCATTACTCTATTCATTCACTACCTCCCAGCCTACAAAAATGCCTACTTAGATTTCAGTATATCAGTACAGACATGTAGAAGAGAGGTGATTCTTTTTTTTTTTTTAACAGTTGGATCCAGTCATTTATTATCTTTTTTTTAAATGTTTTTTTATTATATTATGTTAGTCACCATACAGTACATCCCCGGTTTCTGATGTAAAGTTTGATGCTTCATTAGTTGCGTATAACACCCAGTGCACCATGCAATACGTGCCCTCCTTACTACCCATCACCAGTCTATCCCATTCCCACACCCCCCTCCCCTCTGAGGCCCTCAGTTTGTTTCAGAAGAGAGGTGATTCTGAAGAGACTGAAGACTCATGAGTTTGGACTAAATTCATTCAGGTTTTGGAAGTTTGGGTTCTGTTGCACTATTTCAGATACAGTGACAATAGTTTTCATATATGGCTGCTTTTTAGGACCACATGGTGACAATGCATGACGTGCTTGATGCCCAGTGGCTGTATGACAACCACAAGGATGAGAGTTACCTGCGGCGAGTTGTTTACCCTTTGGAAAAGCTGTTGACTTCTCATAAAAGGCTGGTGATGAAAGACAGTGCAGTAAGTTCTGAGTTAAAGTTCACATTTGCACAAAATGTGATTCCACAAAGATGAGAGACAGTCTGTGTTCTGAAATCCTTTCTGTGGAAAGAGATGATGAAACATGATGTGAACTTATTATTTTCCATTGGGCTTATTCTTTTTCTGGTTTTGTAGATTGGACTCTATATTCTTTTGTGAATAAGCATTTATAATTGTTTTTACTAAATCAAAACCGAATATACTAAAGTGGAAACTTTAATGCTAGACATACTTCCATATCAAAATAAGGCAAATTGTTTAAACATTTACTTTGAGTTGTCCCAAAGTTAACTATTAGTGGTACATAAAATTTATCTTCCTGTAACCTGGCAGTACTGCATGTGCCTAAGAAGCCTTGATATATTTAAGTTGTTGCCAGAAAGTTTTTTTTTTTTTTGATTGGGATTGAAAGTTGAAATGAGCGTTTCAGAGATATTATAAGCTATGTCCTTAGGAATTTCAGTAAAGTTTTTTTCTCTTTAAGTCTCTGAACTTACCAAGCTTTTTTTTTTTTTTTTTTAAGATTTTAAGTAATCCCTATATAGATCCAGTGTGGGGCTTGAACTCACAACTCTGAAATCAGGAGTTGCATGCTGCACTGACTGAGCCAGCCAGGCACCCCATAAGTAGTTCTCTTAATGATGTAATTATGTCAGGGACAAAAGATAGCTAAGTTGAGGGTGTGAGGTGCATTTTTTTTTGGTACGTTAGGCTTTGTAATAAGAGACAAAAATTACAGAGGTATACTAAGCTATGCCATTATAATAATTGAAAAAATGTAATCATATGAAACAACAACATAAATGTCATATAACCTCCTTATGCATGGGTCAGACTGGTACCCTCTGGGTGAAATTAAAGGGGAGGTGAAATACGGTCAGCGAAAGAGTTCTAGGTAAGTGAAAACAAGATGGCACAAGCCACTGAAGTCAGGGAGAGGTGGCCTTAACTTGCATGTGATTGTTTCAACAGGCCTCAGTAATCTTGCTTGCTGGCTATTTTGGAGCCTGTTAGAGGCCAGATCTCCCAAAAAAGCAAAAAAGTCTCCTAGTTCTGTTAGGGTTTCCGTCCTCAAGGATAAAAAAGAGAGAAGAGTAATTAAGGAAAAGTAAGGCTGTGTTTGGCTTTAAGATGAAAATGCCTTTAAGTCCAGTGGAGGAATGAGGAGTAGGGATTTAAACTCCCCTTTAATAACGTTTCTGAGTCCATGTGTATCAGGTGCCTAGCCCGTGGCGGATGGTTGCTTCATGCACCAGATTGCAGCCAGTGGCTGTCAGTGCCATTAGCGCCATCCCGCAGGTTCCCCCCCCCCCCCCCCCGCCCCCCCCCGCAGTGTTCTCCTTTGTGCTGGTAAGGGTACGGATGGAGGGCAGGGGCTAGTGCAGCAGCTGGGGCTCTGACATGTCATGCTGTCTCTGCAGGTGAATGCAATCTGCTATGGGGCAAAAATCATGCTTCCAGGTGTTCTCCGATATGAGGATGGCATCGAAGTCAATCAGGAGATTGTGGTCATCACCACTAAGGGGGAAGCAATCTGCATGGGTAAGACGGGGGCTTGCCCTAGTTCCTTCTGCACCATCACAACCAGGCTCACTAAGAGCAGGCCCCAAGTCCTGGCTCCTCAGGTTCATCTAATCCTTGTGTTGTCTGGGTCCTGTAGGGGTAGTCAGAGCAAAGGACTGTGTTAGATAGGCATAGATGAGAAGGAGGTAAATGGGGCTTCCTCTTGCCCCAGCTGGCTGCTATTAGAGGCCATGTCTCAGCAGCCTGGCTCCAGTGGGCAGAGGGAAAATCCTTAACGAAGGGAATAAATGTCTGTGGTAATTGAGATGAAAAGTTTAGTCCATTCCTTTTCTGCCTATAGCAGTTAACTTGTGAACCTTCAGCTACTGTTGGATTGTCCCTTAAAACTTCAAATGTTCCGTTGCCCTGAAGGGGCTGTGCAAGCTGTTCCCCATGTGTGCCCTGAGCCCCAAGCCTGATGAGTGTGTCTTTAGGGTGCCTTACTGAGGTGTTCCCTTCTCTGGCTGCTATCCGTAGATCCTTGCTTGCAACTGAGAAGGGACTCTGATGATGTGCTTTCTTTCTGGTGCAAATCAGGCAGGTTAAATGAATAGTTCTGATTTACTTATTAAAAGGTCTCGAGGGGGCACCTGGGTAGCGCGGTTGTTCGGCTCAGGGCGTGATCCCAGCATTCCGGGATCAGCATTCCGGGATCGAGTCCCACATCGGGCTCCTCCACTGGGAGGCTGCTTCTTCCTCTCCCACTCCCTTGCTGTCTTCCCTGTCTCGCTGGCTGTCCCTCTGTCACATAAATAAATTAAAAAATCTTTTAAAAAAAAAGGTCTCTTGAGGATTTAGGAAGCATTGATTTTTATGTGGTTAGTGTAAATATTTTTTCAACTGATCATTTTAATATGGTTTCAGAGCTTTTTTCCCATAACGGTGGATTTTCTCCATAAGAACATCCTCAGCAAAGGAAACCTCAAGGCAGTAGAGCTTCGAGTCTTAAATGTTTTTTTTTTTCTTTGTAAAGATTTTATTTATTCCTTTGAAAGAGAGAGAGAGAGCTTGAGCACAAGCGGGGTGAGGGGCAGAGGGAGAAGCAGACTCCCCGCTGAGCAGGGAGCCAGATGCGGGGCTCGATCCCGGGACTCCGGGACCATGACCTGAGCCGAAGGCTGACGGTTAACCAACTGAGCCACCCAGGTGCCCCTTAAATGTTTGTGGTTTTTTTTTTTTTTTTAAGATCGTATTTATTTTGAGAGAGAGCGTGTGAACACATGCACGAGCGGAGGGAGGGGCAGAGGGGGAGAGGGAATCTTAAGCATGCTCCACCCTGGATGCAGAGCTGATCTCATGACCCTGAGATCATGACCTGAGCTGAATCGAGTTGGACGCTTAACTGAGTCACCCAGGTGCCCCTAAAATGGGGTTTTAAAATTTATATAAAACAGTGGAATTAGGGCTCATAACATACAAAGTTTCTCCCTTCCAAGTCATTCTTTCATCTCTTTCTAACACCTGCAGCTATTGCATTAATGACCACAGCAGTGATATCTACCTGTGACCACGGTATTGTAGCCAAGATCAAGAGAGTAATCATGGAGAGAGACACTTATCCTCGGAAGTGGGGTTTAGGTCCAAAGGTAAGTGGGACTGGGTGTGCGCCCTGCTGTGAGTTAACTCTTTTGTGTTGTTGAATACTCACTTGGGTGGCTCTCGACTTTGTCCCTATCATCACAACCTTGCTTTGTACTGGGCTCTGGAGAGTGATGGTGAGTAGAAATGGGACCATCTCAGACCTTACAGATTTTAGTCTACTGGGGGGAAGCAGATGGACATCAGTCCTATTGCACAACTGAAGCCAAGCACAACTAAAAGCCTCAGGAGTCCAAAATGAGGGGTTGGACTTGGTTGGGGGGTTTGGGTAAGGGGTCTTCGCTGGAGCCATGCCAACATAAAGGACACAATGTTATGTGTTGATGAGGTGAAGAAGGGAGGGGAGAGGCTGGGGAAGCTGGAATCGTATGTACTTCAAAGGCCCTGTGGTGGAAGAATGAGGTGGGAGGGAAGTGGCACAAAATGACATTTCAGAGGCTTTCACTGATAAAGTAGGCTTTGTGACTTTTGACAAGTCCCACGTTTGCTCCTGCTGGAGAGAGTGAGTTCTGAGTGCTTTGCAGAGAAGTGTGAGGCCCAGCTGAGAACACCCAAGGGAGGAGTCTTATTTGAGCAAGCGTAATACCTGCTTCATGTGTTACACTGTTCTGATGTTGAAACCCTGACGGTCTACCAGGCAAGTCAGAAGAAGCTGATGATCAAGCAGGGTCTTCTGGATAAGCATGGGAAGCCCACAGACAGCACACCTGCCACCTGGATGCAGGAGTATGTGGACTACAGGTGAGGGCAGGATGTGTGAGAGCCCCAGGCAGGTAGAGACGGCATGCTTGCTGCCTGGACGCAGTAGTACATCAGCTACAGGTGAGGACGTCAACTGCAGTAAGGACGGAAGGCCGCAGAGCCCAGAGGGGTAGGTGCGGCTTGGTGGCTGCCTAGGTGAGTCAGGACAGGAGGGTGTGGAGCCTGGGTATGGGGAGGTGGCAGATTTAGTCTGGGGGAGAGCTGCTAAAATGTGGGACTGTAGGAACTTGTGTGGTGCTCACGAGGCCTTGGGAGCTGTAGGGACTACCGCTTGACTGCCTGGGCCAGGCAGGGGCTTGGGCCTGCACAGCAGACAGTTATCCCTTTCTAGTCTGGCTCGTGGGACTCTAGAGGGAGTCAGTCTGCAACAGTAAGTGGTGAGCTCTTCTGTCTGTCGTCAGTATTTTGATGGTGGCTTTAGACTTGCTAGATATCACTGATTGAGGACGCAGCAGTACTCACCTCCCTGGAAAGCCGTTCGGTGCATCTCACGTATTGCGACTTCTCTTTCAGTGACTCTGCAAAGAGAGAGGTGGGGGCCAGAGCGCTAGAAGCCGCACAGGAAGTTGCCGAAGTGGTGAAGGCCCCAAAGGTAAGTGACGTGCTGTGAGCCGTGTGGAGTGCGCTTTGGGAGATGATTGCACTTGGCTTCTCTCGCTGGTTGCAGTCGCGTGTCATGGCTCAGTACGGCAAGGCTTCCCCTTGGGGGTGCGTGATGCACACAGTAGAGAGGATGTCATGCCATACCTTGGGGTACTCATTTGGATTGTGTGGACTCCAGTTCACATTCCGTGTTGTGTCTGCTGGGAGGATTGTGGGCTCAGCAGAGGCGACAACACTGGAACACGGTGGAGGTACGTGTTATTGTAGCCCCCACCCTGGGTCAGATGGCGGCACAGCTTGTGTTGAAATCAAAGCTGTACAAAACTCAGCAAAGTCACCTGCGGCTGACAACCTCTAAATCGCATTAGCTCAGCGTTTGAAAAGTTCAGGAAAATATGTGGTAGCACCCCAGTTTCTCAGGCATTAGAGCACAGAGTGGTTGTGCTGAGTGACCTGAAACGAGCTGCCTGGGAAGAGCTTCGGGCGTGCATGGGGCCTGTCCAAACTCCTGGACTGCCTGCCACCTTTGCACTTTTCACAGTCCCTGAGCCCGCCACTGCTGCTTTGGTGCTCCCGCTGCGCCCGTGGCTTCCTGGTCTTCAGGGATGAGACCGTGTTTGAATTCTCTGTAAATTAAGGTTCTGTTGGGGTTTGTAATTAGAAACCTTCCTCTTGGATTTAGTCAGGAACTTTTCCGGTGGTACTCTACCTTCTTACTGAACGTTTCTCATCTGTTTTTACCCAAGATCTAACATTTGATCACTTGTCTCCACCTTAGCGGAAGCGAGAGAGTGAAAGTGACGAGACCTCTGCGCAGCTGATCAAGAAGGAGAAGAAGAAGAAGAAGGATAAAAAGGCCAAAGCTGCTCGAGAGAGTGTGGACGACCCAGGAGACGGGGTATGTATGCGCACGGTCAGAGACTCGCAGGGGGAGGGAGCCGCAGCCTCCCGGTGCCCACAGTGCCTGTGCCCTTCGCCGCTGCTGTGGGATGGACAGAGGCAGGTCCCAGCGTCTTACAGTGAACACCGCGCAGCTGGGATGCTGTGGATGGTGAGGGGGGATGTGAAGGGTGTTATCTGTGTTATCTGAAAAGCTCAGGACTTTGTGTTCTGTGTAAACTTGATTTTATCCCGAATATCCTCACAGATCCTGAAAAGGCTTTTTGGGCCTTTGGGACTCCCCTAATGTGGTTGTTAACAGATGCTGTGAGGCTTTCTCTGTCTCCCAGGACAGCGACGGCACCAAGAAGAAGAAGAAAAAGAAGAAAATAAAAGTGGAAGTGGTTTCTGAGTAGTGGACGCCGCTGTGAGCGCTGTGTCCACTTGGGAAGAGAAATTAAAGCCTTATTGCGAAAACAGAATTCCTTTTGTTCTTGAGGGAATGGAACACAGGTCCCAGAAAGGGTGGAGAGTTCTGGCACATTCTAGCTGCTATTTGAGGACTCAGTGACGTTCCTGGTGTGGTCATTTCATCCTGTCCTGTTTTAAGGATATGGGCGAAGGAAGCAGGTTTGATGCCACCCACTTCTCCGCTTGGGAGAGTGGGGGATCCTCTCCTTCAGATCCAGCCCAGCCCAGGAACCAGCTGCGGCTGGTGCCCGATGGCTGTTTTAACACCCTAGCGCTCTCCTGGTTCGCACCACCCCACAATCCATTTTAAAAGTTTCTAAACATTGCTCAGTGAAATGGTGTGGAGCAAGTAAAAGGATAGAACTGAACCACGTTGTTTGCTGGGGGGATAAATTTTTTCTCCCATGTCCTGTGAGGACAGTGGTCTGTCCTGGCCACATGCGAGCCATTGTGTCAGCTATATCCACTCCCGTCTCTGGCTTAGTGTCCTTTGTATACTCCTTCAGAGCCTGTGTGTACAGCCTCACACGCCTGAATTCATCTGCCTACTTGTGTTTGTGACAGAAGCTAAAAAAGTGTTCCATGTTCTCTTCTTTATTAACTAATCTCCTTTACTTTCAAAGGATGCAATCGCTTATTGCTGGGAGAAGGTTGTACTTTTTACTTATTAAAGTTTACTTGTTTTTAAGTATCTCTTTTCGGGCTTTCTAATTTGGGGGATGTTACCCTAGTAGAACAAAAAAATATAAACTTTTGATTAAAAATCTAGGGAACTTGATGTCCTATTTGAAATTTGATGCTTTTCCTTGGTTACTCTCTCTGGTTCTTGTCTCGTGACATTCATCTTGGGGCCTATTACCTGGCACGGGAATAAATGCTCTGGAATCTTCATTCAGGACATTGACTAGAGTAAAATGGGGAATCATCACGAATCCAGTGATCTCCCCAAACAGTTGAGAAGGGGAAGATAGAAGTACTTATGCAGTGTGTCTGGCAGGGAGGGATTCTGACCATAGGCCTGAGGCTGGGTTTCCCTCCACTGGAAAGGAGGTCAGAATAGAAGCCTCTGGCAAGTCAAAAAGCAGGAAGCTACATGTGTGCGCCTGTTGGGTCCTCGTCCAGGATTAGAGCATCTTATGTGCATGTCTATGTGGGCACCAGCCTCGGGAGACTTGGGGGGGTGGTGGTGGTGGTAGGAGTTTGAGGGCACAGCTGTTCGTAATCCCTGCAGCTAGCTGCTGTGTGAACAATGGAGTGGAGTCCTTTGCCTCTGATACAGATTAATTTGGGCAGCCAGTTGTGGGGACGCTGTGGAAACCAGGTCTTGAGAATGACGAGAAAGCTAAAAAGCAGCTGCCAGGAGAAAAATGGGGGAGATGCAAGCGGAAGCAAAGCATTCTGAGCACTCTCCCCATGGAGCAGAAACGGGATGATCACACCTTTGCTCCCAAACTCGTTTTATAGGTTACACGTCTGTGAGCGTTCAGGTCCGCATGTAGCACACCGGATGGCTCCCTGCCCATCACACATCCCCATGATGGGAGGTGGGGTTATCTTGACCTCTGTGGGGTTGAGGGAGACTTCTGAATCCAGAAGAGGCAACTGCTATGATGCTGTCCTCAGGGGCTGACAGGTGGTGCCGTTTCCCTCTCCAGAGAGTTAACAGGGTATTGGTATCTTAACACAGCAACGTTTTTATTGCTTTTGAGGGTTTCCCTAGAGCAGACATCATCCTGTTGCACAGCTGCTTCATTCTGGCATTTTAGAAAGTTGAGGTTACAAATGCTTCAAAGACACATGACATGCCCAGTGTAATTAAAGGTGAAGGAGCACAGGCTTTAAAGAACAAGGGCCATTGCTTTTTCCTCTCTGTGTGCACCATCTTTGATTAGCAGTTACATTTTTATAGTACTTTGGGCCTTAGATTTCCAGAGATTCTTCCAAAACCCTCATCAATGGGGCTCCATCTATATCAGGAAAATCAGAGCCCAGCCAAGGAGCCTGAACAAGACTGACACCCACTGGCCTAATTAGGATAGATGCAGAGCACTGGAAGCTGACAAACTAGCTGGAGTGTCCCTGTTTGTCTTAAAGCAAGGAGAATGAAATTCAAACCGCTAGAGGAGGGCACAGCACCATTGCCCATTTTCTGCAAGCTTAGTAAACCCAGGAGACAGGCACCCACTGTGGAGAACTGCATGCCTGCTCAAAGGCTTCTTGCAATTTCTTAAGGGTTTCATCAACACCATTATTGACCAGTGAGAGGTCAAAGTAGTGTGCGTACTGGCTGCGGATGGCTTCGGAGTCCTTCTGCAGCTGCTGCAGGGCTTCCGTCTGCAAGGAAAAGAGAAGCATAGATGAGGCAGGCCCGCAGCATGGAGCCCAAGAAGTCAGTGATGGGTTTTAAGTGGACGTTCATTGTGACCACTGCCTGCCTCAGAGTCACCTGCTTAAAGACTCAAGCTCTGAACACCTTCCCTGAGAACGTTAATAGAGTAGGGTGTAGAGAGACACTCAAGAGCACTGCAATTCTTAGAGGATCTCAAAACAACCCTGATTATAAATCATCAGAACTCTGAAGATCAATAGCCCCATCGCTGTGGCATGGACTTAGGCAGTTATCTCCCCATTGCTGTAGCCACCACAGCCGCAACCCTGGGACAAGGATAAGGGTGACTTACAACCCCAGGCCTCTTTCTAGAGTCCCAAACAAGTGGCTATGAAAAGACTGATAACTCCATAAAAGTAAAAACGTTTGCATAGCAATAAGCGCCAAAAGACGCCAAACTGGGAAAAAAAATATTTAGAACTGATGTCACCAAGGGCTAATTACCCGAGTACAGAGTTCCTAGAAGGTAGTACAAGAAAGGCCAATAACGCAAGAGAAAAATAAGCCAAGGAACGTGACCTGGCAGTTTGCAGAAAAGATGATACAAATAGCCTTTAATGGATTGATAAAACATGCAACCACTTAACAGTAAGAGAAAAGTACAGAGAGACTATATTTTTCTAGTAGATTGGTCAAAAAATGAAACTTTGGATAACATGCTCCTGGCACAGGAAACAAGCACTTTCCCAGGTAATTCTCAATTCCCATCATAAGCATCCTTGGACCTGGCAACCCTGCCTGGAATTTCTACAGAGCTATCTGCACATATGTGAAATGCCACGTGTACCGTCCACCGAGTCAGAAGGGAACGGTGAAACGTGACAGTCCTGCCACATGTGCACAATGGAGGTGGTGCAGCCACTAAGACTGAAGCAGCTCTCCACACACCGATACAGAGAAAGAGGAGTGGTGAGTGGGGGGTGGCTTTGCAGTGTATGCCTGGCCGCCTAGTTCTTCCTCTCCCTGGCGGGGTGGTGGGTTCAGTGCCACCTCTGTCCTTCCCACTTGAGCCCACATTGCACCAGTGTCAGGATCTGCCAAATTGCCCATCTCTGCCACTGGATCCCAAGCACTTCTAGAACTATGGCTCTGATTTATTTTGTCCCTGTTACCTAGCATGGGTACTGGCCTACCTAGTGGTTTAATAAGTGTCTGCTGAGTAAATCAAATGTGCCCATGCCCTTTGACTTCTTGGCCTTTCAGGAAGAAGGATAGCAGTAGCCAAGAGGCTCATGGGAGATCTGGTCACAGGCTGTGCTCTGGACTGATGTCCCAGTCCAGGCAAACCGGAAAATGAACCTCCACCCACCCTGCATAACCCCGTCCTTCCCACCTGAGTGCCCTGGTCAGTAGGTGCGATGAACACAATGAAAGGTGACAGTTCTGCCGTGCGGACAATCTTCAGGGTCTAGAGGAAGAGGAAGGGGAGGGAGGAAGAAAAGGACCAGAGTTAGCCATCATGATGGCTTCCTTCTAATACGTATCTTTGGGCGTCACCAAGCCCAATACTATTTCCATCATTTCTGGTACAACTGTCGTGGTTTTAGATGACCCCACCGAAACTACGTGACCCAAACCTCATCCATGCCTGCCTTGTCATGCCTACCCACCTGGGGCTCGATGTCAAGGATGGCAATCTTGTCCTGCTCGTGAATCTGGTGCACGGTTTCAAATTTGGTGCCAAACATGTTGCCCTGGTAGCTGCCAAACTCTAAGAATTCATTGGCGGAGATGTTCTTGGTCATCTCTTCGGTGGAAATGAAGTGATACTCTTTCCCGTCTTCCTCACTCTTCTTGGGTGGTCGTGTTGTATCTGCACAAGAACCCAAATCCCTGACAAAACTGGGTCCTCGCCATCTCCTAGGGGCTTGGACCATGGCATCTGTACTTAAATCCCAGCTGCCTTCAGTGCAGAGAGTTTAATAGAGGGTTCTCTCCCACAGGATCCTGAAGGGCTGACCATAGACGATGCAGGACAGGAAACAGCCTGTCCATCTGGAATGTGGTTAACTTTAAAGAGGCAAAGCCCAATGAAGAACATTCCTATCCCTCTTCCTATATGAAGTTACAGTTCTTAAAATCACCAATCCCAGGAATATTAGAGCTCAGAATTGGAGAAATGACAGTTGATTTTATATATATATATATATATATATATATTTTATTATTTTTTTAAAAGATTTTATTTATTTCGACAGAGAGACAGCCAGCGAGAGAGGGAACACAAGCAGGGGGAGTGGGAGAGGAAGAAGCAGGCTCACAGCGGAGGAGCCTGATGTGGGGCTCGATCCCAGAACGCCGGGATCACGCCCTGAGCCGAAGGCAGATGCTTAACCGCTGTGCCACCCAGGCGCCCCTGATTATATATATTTTTAAAGATTTTATTTACTTGTTAGAACACAAGCAGGGGGAGTGGCTGGGAGAGGGAGAGGGAGAAGCAGGCTTTCCACCGAGTGAGGAGCCCGATGCGGGGCTCAATCCCAGGACCCTGGGATCATGACCTGAGCCGAAGGCAGATGCTTCACTGACTGAGCCACCCAGGTGCCTCTGATTATATTTTTTAAACAGATCTATGGGCTATGGTTAGGATTTCTTGAAAATGTGTGTATGTGAAATTTCCTTTTAATAGCTTGGAAAGAAGAGTACTTTGGTTTGGTTTAAACTCATTTTGTTAAATGCTGGAATATTCTTAAGTCACAACATTTACTATTATTCATATAAATTGTCCTCTAAAACATGCCCCAGATATCACAGCTTGAAGCACAACCCCTGTCTTGTGCACCCTCTGCTTGTCTCTCAATCCACACCTGCACACGCCTCTCTCTCTTCCCATCTTATAAAACAACAACTCTTCTCTACTGGCTATTTCTACTTTCAAACTTTCCCACTCATTCCTCAACCACGGGCCATCTGCTTTCTGCCCCTAGTATGTCACTTACCCCTAAAGGCAAAATGTAGAAGGAGGATCTGTTCCTGGGGATGTACGCAATCATACTATGCAGATGCACTTTGGGGAAAGCAAGTCATCTGATTCCCTACCTGGCCACTGGCCCGATTCTCCTCCTACTGAGGACTACTGCCGACATTGTGCCTTTCCTGAGCGCTGCTTTGATTCAGAAGACATTCAGGAAAATGAGAGGCAGCCTAGATATCAGCAATAGTGGAGAGCTAAGGAAATTACAATATAGCCTCTCAATGGACTGGGATTTAGGCACATGAGAAAATGTTTATAATATAAAGTAAAATGAAAAAAGTAACAATTTTTTTTAAAGTTTTTATTTGTAAGTAATGTCTCCACCCAACGTAGGGCTTGAACCTGCAACCCAGAGATCAAGAGTTGTATGCTCCACCAACTGAGCCCGCCAGGTGCCCCAGTCATCTATGTTTTCAATAACATTACTTGCTTCCTTATTTAAAGCAGGATAAAAGTATTTTCAACTGCTTCTCTTATGCAGGCAAACAGCACAGAAAAGAATAGCAACATAGTTACCTGGAGCGATTATATGTACACATTTGCATTTTCCCAAATTTTGTTTTTATAATCAAACATTTAAAATAAAGTCACACATAGAAAAGACCACTACCTGTCCTCCAAGGACCCCAGAGGTACTTACATGGGGCAGGGTATGCAAACTTGTCTGGGTTCTGGCTGAGTAGGGCATTCTTAATGTGGCTGCGACCCACCCCGCTGGCTCCTGTGGAGGAAGAAAAGAAAGGCTTGGAGAAAACAGAAACCAGGTTGCTATTATTCTCATGAGGGCTTCCATTTCTTTCCCCAAAGACAAAGGTGGGGAGAGGTTTAGACATGGGATGTGGGTGAAAGTGAGCAAGTGTGGCTTCCAGACTGCGGTCAGGGAGGGGCACGCATTCCTTTAAGTGCAGGAGGATCGAGGGCTTCAGGCCCTTGTGTCCCAGTTGGGAGAGGAGACTCTAAGGGCTAAGGGCCAGGACTCGGAACATAACTGTTGCTCCCACAGAGGTTTTCTAAAGATATCTGCTTTACTGAGCTCTCTGAAATTAATGGAACTGATTTTTTTAAAAGATTTTATTTGACAGAGAGAGAGGGCACAAGCAGGCAGAGCGGCAGGCAGAGGGAGAGGGAGAAAAAGAAGCAGGCTTTCCGCTAAGCGGGGAACCCAAGGTGGGGCTTGATCCCAGGACCACAGGATCATGACCTGAGCTGAAGGCAGACGCCTAACCCACTGAGCCACTCAGGTGCCCCAGTGGAACTGGATTTAAAGCAGTGTTTTTCCTGGAAATTTCTCTGGGACCCTAACACAGTTCCTCTAAGCCACTAATGTTTTAACTCTAAAGACAGGGTGGTGAGGTGCCCACCTAAAATAATTAGTTGCTGAAAAACTTGTAAGGTCTAGTTGCATTGGAACACCTGTAAGGATTCAGAGAGCCCAAGAGACTGCACTGCCTTTTTTTCTCTTTTCCTCCTCACTGCCTTTTTTTTTTTTTGGAGGGAGGAAGCGGGGGCATCATATACCGCGGGCAGGACCGTAAGGAGGGAAATGTACCCTAACCAGCAAAGCAACATGGAGGAGGGGGCAACGAGAAGTTACCGATCAGCACCAGGGTCTTCCTCTTGAATGCAGGGAGCCGAACAACTTCCTCATAGGAAACAACATCCAACTGGTCAAAAACTAGGGACAAAGAAACCAAGCAATGTTCATTTCCACAGCTGGGAAGAACATGGTTCTGGTGGTGAGGTGGGAAAGAGCTGAAAGTCTGTCAGCCTGGCACGAAGGCAGCTGAGCCCGGGGAGAAAGGACTTGGGCCTGGATTCATTGAAGTGACATGATCGTATTTTGGTTTTAGAAGACGAACTCTGGTATGCAATAGGCTACAGGGGCTGGGATGGAAGCAGTGAGACCCTTAATCGCCCCACTGCTTTTTTCAGCCAAGCAAACTTCATGTAACCTTAACAAAAGGGTGATGGGGACTCTGGCCAACTCTACCAGCTGGGACACTGTCAGGAACAACCACAGTCAGCAGTGACAGAATGACAGACAGGCCGTCACCGTATACCACTTCTGGACCATGGACGCCGTTCCTTTGGGTCTATTTCTTGCTTTTCCCAACGTCTTCCATCTGAACTCAACATGATTCTGTCTGTCAGTGAATTCCTTGGACTCTAATTTTCTGGACCCCGTATTCTCCTCTTTCCTCTCTCTTCTCCATAGTTGCAGTAACATCGTGCTGCCCTGCGCTCCAGCCCCCTGGGATGGGCCACTTGGCTACTCATCCCATCTCTCTATCCCCCACCTCCACACCAGTGTTCTTTCTTCACTGCTGCCAGAGACAGAGATGCAGATGAAAAGCTAATCACTAGGGAGGGTGAGCTGAATGGCAGTTTATTCAACTGTTAATCTACAATCTGCTTGAACCCATTTATAATCGTAGTATATTATATTACCCACCACAGTAGGTAAAAAATAAAACCAAAATTAGTTCTCAGGAAAACATGCTCTTTTCTGGGGTTGCTCAGACCATGAGCTGGTCGTGCTGATGGCACTGACACACTGAGAAAGGTCTGGAAGGCTGTTCGGTTGGCTACCTGAGGAGTGAGGATAATGAGTGGAAGATGAATGTTGTAATAAAAGAAAACCAGAAGACACGGCTGCTTTCTGTGTAACTTATGGTCCAGCATGCACGAACCATCTCCCTGTTGCCGCCGGAAGTCAGCGGAGAGGAAGCCCGGAAGCTTACTTGAGCTGTGCTTGGCCAGGTACTTGTCCTTGTATTTCTTCTTCTTCCCAAACGGACTGCAGCTTGGGGCTTCGCTTGGGGCACACTGAGCCACACTTGCCACTCTCCTGGCAGGAAAAGATGACCAATATCATTGGAACCTCAGCGTAAAAGCCCCAGGTCATCCGCCTATGCCGTGACAGGGCTTGGTGAGCCCTTTCCCCTTGTACATCAAACCTCCAGGCCGGGGACGCCTGGCTGGTTCAGTCCGTAGAGCCTGTGACTCTCGATGTCAGTCTGGAAGTTCAAGCCCCACGTTAGGTATAGAGATCACTTAATAATAAAATATTGGAAAAAAAACCCAACTTCCAGACCAATCTGCCAAAAACTTCGTGCTGTCCTTGACCCTCTCCTCTCTTACACCCCCTCGGTGTCTCTCTCATCCGCTCCCCTCTTTCTCTCAGCCCTCACTCTCACTGAGGCCCTTCCCCGGTCTCTCAGCCTGTCCCTCTCTCCCTCCCCGCTTCCCCAATCTCTCTCTGTGTGTCCGTCTCTTTCTCAGCCTATGTGTGCACGTCTCATTCTCTCTCCAATCTCTGTGTCTCTCTCATATCCCCCCCCCAGTCTCTTGCTTTCTGTGTTTCTGCCAGTACCCCCTCAGCTGCCCTCTCTCCCTCCAGCTCTCCCATTCCCACCCCGTCCTCTGTGAGTAGAAGGCTCTGGGTCTGTGATGAGCAGGGTTTAGACTAGTATGGAGAAGCCAACAGGTACACAAAGAAACAAGTGGAAGGAGCCCAGCTGGAATGGTCAGGCTGCACTGAGGGGAGGATGTGATGGGGGGGTCACTCGCTCCTGGACACATTTCCAGTGCCAGGTATGTAGATACCCACATAAGAACGCTCCAGAAAGGCAAGGGAGGTGACTGCGCCCTGAGAAGCCATCACTGTGTTAGTCTGAGCCTCCTGTTTGCAGAGCTACAGAATGTCTACAAAGTGCATAACAGGCAGTTTGGAGCACAACGAATTGTAAGCTGCCTTCAGACAGGTAAACCTGGAGTCTGTATCCCATACCTCTCAGCAGATTCCATACACAACCCAGAAACAACTCAGTTTCTCTGGTTCACTGGTTTTTGAATTTTTACGACCCGACTTCAGTATAAGAAATATACTATACAATGCAGCTGTATATATGCACATATATATCTATAAATAAAACATACAAACACATCACATATACAACTAAAACAGCAGCTTCATAAAATAATACCTCCTCTTAGATACACCGAATATATTCCAGTACTTCTATTTGATGTCATTTTGCAAAAGAAATCCTTGTTGCAACCCACTACACTGACTGCACATCTCAGTAAGTCACAGCCCCCGGGTGAACACCATGTACTACCGTGTCTTCCTCAGCCATCTGCTGTTCGTGGCCTCGAGCTCCCAGTCCTGCAATGTTCTTCACAACGTGTTACCTCTGACAATGGCCTAGAAGCCACAGCCAACCTGTTTGGGTCTTTCACCATTACCATGCACGGTTGGCGCTATATTTCATTTGTTGCTCTAATTCCAAATTTGTATTAATATTTTATATTTAAGTAGTCTCTACCCCCAATGTGGGGCTCGAACTCACAACCCAGAGACCAAGAGTCACATGCTCTACCGACCGAACCAGCCGGACGCTCCTCACTTGTTCCTCTAATTGTAAAAGTTTATTTCTACACGGCACTCCCTGTGGTTATAACTCCCACTGTGTCATCCCCAGAGATGAGGTCAAGCCAGAATTCAGGCTTAAAATGAAAAGAACCCCCTCCCCTGAGGCTGTAATCTTTACACTGGGTTTATTCTGCAGAAGCGGGCCCAGCGCCCCTAGGGCCACGTACTGGAACCCAGCACTAGGCGAGCTACCCAACTCGGGGGCAGGATTTATTTTTTCTACGTACTGGGAATTTGCATCATGGACACACATTTCACATGTGACTGTTTTCTGCAGGTCTCAGAAATGCACTAGCCTGGGAGACAGAGACCAGAGAGGGCTCCAGTTCCAGTGCTGTCACTTGCTCTGGAAGCAGAGGGAAAGCATTTGAGGAAACAGAGGCCCACAGACAGATGAAGAGCGCTTCACTCGGGCTCCTTTACCTGCAATGGCTTGCAAGCCAAGTCCACTGGCTTACTGTTGCCCCCTCAGCCATTACACTTGGTCAAGAAACAGAAACTACACACGAGGTGACAGATTTTTGAAACTGAGCGATTATGCGTGGCAAGCATGAGTCCTTCCGTTGGTAAATTTCACCCATACAAAAGCGACTCACCATTCCTGCAGCTCAGGAGAAGGGATCAATCCTGCTGACTCCTTGGAGGAACCTTCCACCCGCCCCTGCCACCAGTTACTGTCATCTTTGTTGATTATCTTGATGATGTCCCCAGTAGAAAACTTCAGTCCCGCCTCCTTGCAAGGGATCAGATGGTCCTTTTTGGGATCATAGTCAAACTGTGCTCTCATGAACATCTAAAAAATAAGGCAAAGGGAACTGAGAGACGCCAGCATCAGCGTATTTGATTGAAAGTTCTGCTATAAGTAAATAGGGTCAGGATTGAGTGAACAGCAGGGAGAAGTGATTGAAACTGTGGTCGGACCTGATCCCTCCAACATGTTGGTGGTTACTGGGGCTGAGTTGTCTGTCTTGGAGGACAAAGCAGCTACTATCAGAAATGCATATTTCCGGGGCGCCTGGGTGGCACAGCGGTTAAGCGTCTGCCTTCGGCTCAGGGCGTGATCCCGGCGTTATGGGATTGAGCCCCACATCAGGCTCCTCCGCTGGGAGCCTGCTTCTTCCTCTCCCACTCCCCCTGCTTGTGTTCCCTCTCTCGCTGGCTGTCTCTATCTCTGTCCAATAAATAAATAAAAATCTTTAAAAAAAAAAGAAATGCATATTTCCTGGGGAAATCTTTTCACAGTATGTTAAATAAACAATATGAATGTTACAAAGGTCTTAAGCTGTGGATACCCCTGGTCTCCATGATCCCCTTCTATGCACAAGTTGTCAGTTATGATGTATGGAAAAGTATGTTCGCCACAGCATTATTTACAAGACAGAAATATTGGAATCAAGGTAATTTTCCAAGAATGAGGAATTAGTTAAGTATGGTCATCTACTGAATATATTACCAGGCCAACTATAAAAATCAATGTGTAGAAGATAGGTAGACATCCTAGAGATGCGGAAAAGGTTCTCAGAAGATATCATGAACAACTTCACATGAATACACTTGACAAATCCCTTACAAAACACAATTTCCCAAAAGCAGCACAAGAAATTGAAAATATGAGCAAGAAAGTACTGAAAGCTGTTATGGAACACGGTCCTCCCCTCATCCCAAACACACATGAACACAGGCCCCATTGGCTTTGATAGTAAATTTTTCCAAACGCAATTTGAAGAACTAAGGCTAGTCTCATAAAGACACAGGACAGCATTCTTATGCAGAATACATTGAGAGCTCTTACTAATCAGTAAGAAAATGCCTCAGAATGGGTACTTCATAAAAGAGGGCATCCAAATGGAGAAAAACATTTAAAAAAAAGAGCTTAGTCTAATTAGTCGCCAGGAAAATAGAAATTAAAACCACAATGGCCACAATGAAGAAAAAGTACTGGTGAGCGTCTGGGGCAACTGCGCAAATGACCTTTGGAAAGCAAACGAAGGACAAGGAATCATCTATGAAACAGCACAGACATAATACTGCGTGAATGAAATGAGAAATAAAAGAATTCATAGTGTATGATTCAATTTACAACAATTTAAAAAAGGGGCAACACCTGTCTCTGATGTTAGAAGTTAGGGTTATGATAACTGGAAATAGGTCCAGGGGTTCGTAGCCATGTTCTGTCTCTGGAGCTGGGTGCTGGTCAGATGGGTACTTTTATACTTGTGATTTGTATATTTTGTAGTATATACATACACCCACGTATACCCAAACTTTGATTTAAAAAGATTGCTTAAAAAGAAAATGTTGCCACGGTAACATAAATGACCCTCACTAGAAACTTTTACATACATTCATCTGTCAAGGCCCTATCCAAACACTTTCTCTCCTCTACCGTTGTTGAGCTGTCTGCGAACTGGGAATGGACCCATTTCTCTGTCTATCACCTCCAGTTTCTAGCGAAGGGATGTGTCTAAGGTAGAGTCTCAATGAATTCTGAGTAAGTGTTCTTAAGAGCGATCCACACTTTCAACGCCATCCCGATTAAAATACCAATGCCATTTTTCAAACTGCTGAAATGAACAATCCTAAAATTTGTGTGGAACCAGAAAAGACCCCGAATCGCCAAGGATCTGTTGAAAAGGAAAAACAAAGCTGGGGGCATCACAATGCCGGATTTCGAGCTGTACTACAACTGTGATCACAAAGACAGCATGGTACTGGCACAAAAACAGACACATAGACCAATGGAACAGAATAGAGAACCCAGAAATGGACCCTCGGCTCTTTGGGCAACTAATCTTTGATAAAGCAGGAAAAAACATCCGGTGGAAAAAAGACAGTCTCTTCAATAAATGGTGCTGGGAAAATTGGACAGCTACATGCAAAAGAATGAAACTTGACCACTCTCTCACACCATACACAAAAATAAACTCCAAATGGATGAAAGACCTCAATGTGAGACAGGAATCCATCAAAATTCTAGAGGAGAACATAGGCAACAACTTCTATGACATCGGCCAGAGCAACCTTTTTCACGACACATCTCCAAAGGCAAGAGAAATAAAAGATAAAATGAACTTATGGGACTTTATCAGGATAAAGAGCTTCTGCACAGCCAAGGAAACAGTCAAAAAAACTAAGAGACAGCCCACGGAATGGGAGAATATATTTGCAAAGGACACCACAGATAAAGGACTGGTATCCAAGATCTACAAAGAACTTCTCAAACTCAATACACGAGAAACAAATAAACAAATCATAAAATGGGCAGAAGATATGAACAGACACTTTTCCAATGAAGACATACAAATGGCTAACAGACACATGAAAAAATGTTCAAAATCATTAGCCATCAGGGAAATTCAAATCAAAACCACACTGAGATACCACCTTACGCCAGTTAGAATGGCAAAGATAGACAAGGCAAGAAACAACAATTGTTGGAGAGGATGTGGAGAAAGGGGATCCCTCCTACATTGTTGGTGGGAATGCAAGTTGGTACAGCCACTCTGGAAAACAGTGTGGAGGTCCCTTAAAAAGTTAAAAATTGAACTACCCTATGACCCAGCCATTGCACTACTGGGTGTTTACCCCAAAGATACAGACGTAGTAAAGAGAAGGGCCATATGCACCCCAATGTTCATAGCTGCATTGTCCACAATAGCCAAATCATGGAAGGAGCCGAGATGCCCTTCAACAGATGACTGGATTAAGAAGCTGTGGTCCATATATACAATGGAATATTACTCAGCTATCAGAAANGGGGGAATGGGATAGGACGGTGATGGTATTAAGGAGGGCATGTATTGCATGGAGCACTGGGTGTTATACGCAAATAATGAATCATGGAACACTACAGCAAAAACTAATGATGTATACTGTATGGTGACTAACGTAACATAATAAAAAAAATTAAAAATAAATAAATCCAGGGGACTTGGGTTTTGTAGGCAATACTCTTCCTCCAACTTTCAAAAATAAACTATTTTTTAAAATTTGAACTCAAAAGGGGCGCCTGGGTGGCACAGCGGTTAAGCGTCTGCCTTCGGCTCAGGGCGTGATCCTGGCGTTATGGGATCGAAACTCAAAAGGGGCGCCTGGGTGGCACAGCGGTTAAGCGTCTGCCTTCGGCTCAGGGTTGTGTTCCCTCTCTCGCTGGCTGTCTCTATCTCTGTCAAATAAATAAATAAAATCTTTAAAAAAAAAAAAAAAAATTTGAACTCAAAAAAAGAGGACTCTTTCTTTCCTTTGGTACTATTAATCACTGGGCTATTACTGTTTTTAAAAATATTTGCCAATTTGCGGGGCGCCTGAGTGGCTCAGTCAGTTAAGTGTCTGCGTTCGGCTCAGATCATGATCTCGGGGTCCTGGGATGGAGTCCTGCGTTGGGTTTCCCTGCTCAGCGGGGAGTCTGCTTCTCCTTCTCCCTCTGCCCCTCATCCCTGCTCGTGCTCTCTCTCTCAAATAAATAAATAAAAATCTTAAAAAAAATAAATAAAATCTTAAGAAAGATTTGCCAATTTGCTTGGGGGAAAAATGATACTGCACACATTTTATTTTGTGTTTCTTTGATGACTGGTAAAATTGGCTATTTTTTCATACGGTCAGCGTCCATTTGTATTTTTCCTCCTGTGAATTATCGCTTTATTTGCTTTGCCCATTTTCTTCTTAGAATAAAGAGATTACCCTTTCCTTTCACATCGGTTACAAACAAGCAACTCAGAAAGAAGGTCTGCCTGTATGTAATGGATGTTAATTTAGTTCAGAGAGCACCAGACAGCTACACTCATGATATACTGAGAACTTAAAATTAGAATCATGTCATTTCAATCGAACCTCAAAGAACACAACAGAGAAAATGGTGTCACCTACCTGTAGTGCAGGAAGACGATTTTGCTGGTTGGGAATGACTTTTAATGAGATCATTCCTTTGGTTTCTTTCTATTAAAAAAGAAAGGGGAAATAAAATTATAATGGATATATAATGTATGATCTGGGGTTTCATAAAGTCTTATTTCCCCTCTCAAAGTGCCCGAAGAGTGTGTTTTTCCAACATCCATCTCTACTGTAGACTTTGAAATTTTGTAGGACAATTCCTCCTTCGATATCAAAGTCTCATGTGCCCCATAAACCAGTGTAACAACACGGAGCTGCGCAAAGAATAATGAAGAAAAAACTAATGATTCTTCCCTCCTCCCCACACTCAACCCTAAAAGGTCTCCAGGTGAACCTAAAGGAACCCGTACCTTTCTTGACATCAAAGAAAACATTTCCAAATATTTGCACATATATCCATATTCATATGTATGTATTTTTGTTTACTTTTAACAAAAATGGGATTACACTCTACACATTATTCCATAACATGCTATTCATTCAGTCATACTCCCCATTACTGGGCATGTCAATTGTTGCCAGTTTTTTTCACTATCACCTGCTGCAATAGACATCCTCTTTTTTTTACGATTTTATTTATTGATTTATCAGAGAGAGAGAGAGACAGAGAGAGAGAGAGAGAGATCAGGAGCACGGGGAGTGGCAGGCAGAGGGAGAAGCAGAGTCCATGCTGGGCACGGAGCCTGATGCAGGGCCGATCCCAGGACCCCAGGGATGATGACCTGAGCCAAAGGCAGACGCTTCACTGACTGAGCCACCCAGGCGTCCCATGCAATAGACATCCTTGAACATATATTCTTCTATACTTGCATTTTAATTTTTACAGAATAGAATCCCATGGTATAAATGCAGAATCAAAGGGTAAGAACATTTTAATAGCCGTCCTTGGGGTGCCTGAGCAGCTCAGTCGAGTGTCTGCCTTCGGCTCAGGTCATGATCCCAGGGTCCTGGGATCCGGCCGCACTGGGCTCCCTGCTCAGCAGGGGGTCTGCTTCTCCCTCTCCTTCTCCCTCTGCCTGCCGCTCCCCCTACTTGTGCTCTATCAAATAAATAAATAAATGGATAGAATCTTTAAAAAAAATAGCCGTCCTCAAATTACTTTTCCAAAAGATTATAGCAATTCCACTCTCATCAGGAATTTATGAGAGGCCCTTTTCCCCAAATTCTTGCCAGAATTACATGTTAACATCCCTTTTCATTCTGCCAATCTTATAGGTGGAAAGTATTTCATGGTTGCGTTATTCTGTGATTGCATTACTGTAATTCAAGTTGAGCCTCTTTTCTTATACCTTTTGTCTAGTTTTCTCTGTGGTTGTGTGTCTTTTTATAACCAAGTTTAGAAACTCTTTAAATATTAGAGTTACTAACTTTCTACCTATTATATGTGCAACAAATATTTTTCCAAGCCTATTTATGATCTCTTCTGTCATGACACAAATTAACTTTTACGTACTCAATTATATTTTCATAAATCAAAAGGAAGCACAAATTTTGAAGGTTCACGTATTTGCAAAGGTTAGAGTCACACCACAAGCTGAGGAAAAAAATGCATCCAGTCTTACTGAGAGGCAACCATTGGCCAAATCACAGAGCGGCCTGCTTTGTGGAGGATATGCTGTGGGGAAACAAATCACCCTTCTTGTGCTGGTAACCTCCTTCTCACAGGTGGGAAAAGGCCCCAGATAACCTCTTAGATGAGAGACAAGCAGGTAGACGGACTCCACAGATCAACGTTCCACCAGGAAACAGGTAGCCTGCTCCAGAGGGTGGTGAAGACTGTTACAAAGGTGAAGCTCCAGGGATGGAGGTGATGTTCTTTTTTTTTAAGATTTTTTTAATGTATTTGAGAGAGAGAGAGAGCATGACCAGGGGGAGGAGCAGACTCCCCGCTGAGCCGAGAGCCTCATGCGGGGGCTCGATCCCAGGACGCTGGAATCATGACCTGAGCTGAAGGCAGATGTTTCAGTGACTGAGCCACCCAGACAGGACATCCTGGCAGTGACGTTCTTATGACCCCACAAGGTGGTAGGCATGTGGTTTTATACTGTGTGTTTGCATCAGAATCGAAATGAAGTCCGTACCCTGTGCCTTCTTTTAGGACAATAGCACTGTAGGGTTCTGCGCAGTTTCTATATCCTCACTGATCTTCTAGCTACTTGTTCTGCTGATTATTACGAGAGAGATACTGAAATCTTGGACTGTAATTGTGAATTTGTCGTTTTCTCCTTGCAGTTCTACCAGTTTTTGCTTCGAGTATTTTGAAGCTCTGTCATTAGGTACATGGATGTTTAGGGTTTTGGTTGTTTCAAAAGGCAGGGTAAATCTGGTTTCAGTTATTTCATTTAGTCAGAAGCAGATTTTAGTTTTAAGTAGTCTCTACCCCCAATGTGGGGCTCGAACTCACAACCCAGAGACCAAGAGTCACATGCTCTACCGACCGAACCAGGGATGCTCCTCACTTGTTCCTCTAATTGTAAAAGTTTATTTCTACACGGCACTCCCTGTGGTTATAACTCCCACTGTGTCATCCCCAGAGATGAGGTCAAGCCAGAATTCAGGCTTAAAATGAAAAGAACCCCCTCCCCTGAGGGCTGTAATCTTTACACTGGGTTTATTCTGCAGAAGCGGGCCCAGCGCCCCTAGGGCCACGTACTGGAACCCAGCACTAGGCGAGCTACCCAAGTGGGGGCGGGGGTGCGCCTGGCTGACTCAGTCTGAAGGGCATGCGACTCTTGATCAAATGACACTTTTTCCCAAGCTGCTTTCTCTGGTTCATTCCCTGGCATGTCCCTTAGCATACCACTGCTGAGTGTCTGAGATGTGGCCAACGACACCCAACTACCTCATGTGGGTTTTTTAAAGTAAGTTCTACACCCAATGTGAGGCTCAAACTCACAACCCGGAGATCAAGAGTTGCACGCTCTTCCGATGCAGGCTGCCGGGCGCCCCTCAACTTTTCCTTTATAATATCCCATCCACTCTTCATAACAAATCTATGAATAGGGAGTCCTATCTTCATTTTACAGATGACTTAGAGAAATTAATTCACTTGTTCAAAATCATGGCTAGCATAAAGTAGAGCAGGGTTTAAGAGCTGCCCTTAAAGACCAACGCTTTCTGACACCCAGTCCAGTGTTCTTTCTAGACAGACACTCTGGGTTATTCACCTTGTTTTAGAAATTTACTAGATGAAAGTACAGAACTGTCCTTTCTTGCACAGAATAAAGATTAGCAGCGGTAAGAGTCCCCTCAACGAAGTATAAAGATTTGATAGAAAAATGATGCACAAAAAAAAGGGGGGGCGCCTGGGTGGCACACTCATTAAGCGTCTGCCTTTGGCTCAGGGCGTGATCCCGGCGTTCTGGGATCGAGCCCCACATCGGGCTCCTCCGCTGGGAGCCTGCTTCTTCCTCTCCCACTCCCCCTGCTTGTGTTCCCTCTCTCGCTGGCTGTTTCTGTCTAATAAATCAATCTTTAAAAAAAAATGATGCACAGTGACACCAATGTGGATCCATAGTTCGCAAACATATCAACGGCATAGAAAATACCCACCATCGCCTTCTGCAGCTGATCTACGGAGTGATTAGTCACATTTGTGCCATTGATTTCTAGGATCTCATCCCCGACGTGAAGGGAGCCTACCACAAAACACAAAATCAGTCCACAAAGAATAAACATTAAAACAAGAGCTGTCAATAGAAATCAAGATACCACAGAAAAGCAAGCATGACCTAGAGCACGTTCTAAGCATGGGGGAAGGGAATGGCTCTTCTGATTCCGCTGAGGGATGCAGCAAGGCAAGCACTGGGCAGTTTCGTTGTGCAGCTAAAACCCACAAACGCCACCTAACGGTAAAGTCAATCAATGGTTAGATTCTATGTGAAGAGTAGTTACCAATATTTGTGCCACCCTAGATACAAAAAAAGCCCAAACTAAACATCAAAGGGTAGGGCTCAAAGTATGGAATGAATCAAGTAGCAAATACAGGTTATCATCAGCTACTAAAAACGTGTCCTATTTTAATGTTCTCTTCCCCCGACCCCCGCCACAAACAGCTTTTACTAAATGATGCATCTGAAAACTGATGGCACCTTCACAGTAAGAAGATACAACGGTTACTTGTAATTATTTGTTTAATGTGTATTTTCTCAGTTTAATTGTTGGCTCCAGGAAGTAGAGATGGTCTGTTTCCTTCACTTTTATGTATTCAAAGTCCCATGCAATAGGTTGCATATATTTAATTGCTCAACTATTACATGGAAAAATATTGGTATAAATAGGTGTGTAAGAACACTCAGAGGGAGAGATGGTGGCACTGGGCAAGTCATACAAAGAGCCAGTTATTAAGCCACAAAAAATCTCTTGCCACCCACACAAAAATGCTCCTGGATTTAAAGATTATAAGCTTCCTGTCCCTCAGCACTGAAAAGGGAGTAAATGATTAATCCCTGAGTGAAAGACAGCCTACGACCCGCCAGAGTACCCTGTCTGTGCACCATGCCGCCGTGAAGCACCCTTGCCACCGTACAGGACTGCTTCTCGTTCAGCTTCAGAGTGATTCCCTGCAAGGAAGACAAATGGCACAGTAAGCTTTATTTCAGCTCTTCCTGAGCTTATCTTTAGGACAATTTAAGGTGATTTCTTCAGAGAAAGATTCTTCATCTGCGGCTAGAATGGGCGTGAAAGCTGCCGGGAGGAGAGATCTGAGGGAGGGCTGAGAGCCTTCTGCATTTCTTTGTGTGGCCCAGGGACTCAAGGGGTCGAGAGTAAACAGTGGGTTAGAATATGATAAGAGATTACCATGGGCTCTTCTGTGACCTTCTCGAACTGTATGAGTCGCACCTTCCGTACTTCCTGCCCTTTGGCCTGGGTAGGGCTACCTGGGGCAGCAGAACCATTGGTGTACATATCTTCAGTCACAGCATTCACCTGGTGTGACACAGCCTGTCAGATCAAAGCAACAAAGCAATGGATAAAGGAGGCAGCAAAGGCCTGCTGTCTGTCTGTAACTGCAATTCTAAAATCTAAAAGACTCTGAAAACCAATGGTTATTTCATAAGTTTGGCATCCCTCATCTAAATTGATGTGAGGCTATTTGTAAATGTTATTATCTAACTTAATAGACATGTTTATCCAGTTTGCTGCAGAAACAGTAATGGGTTTGATATCCAGGGTGCTGCACCAAGGGTCTCTGGTAAGGGGCCACGTACTTGCATGGTGCATGCACGGGTGCACACGCACATGTACGCATGCACGCTCACAGTCTATAGCCAAGATCCAGGGTGGGATTCATTCAAACAACCTGATGCTCTGCGTAAAGATGATTCAGGTTACCATTAGTCTCTCACAGATTATCTTTGGCTACAAATAGGAAGAGAATTAGGCATTTAGGATTAGCCCCTGGCCCATGATGATAACAATAATACCACTGAACCCAAGGGACGCCCCCTCCCACCATCCCAAGATCACATCTCCACTGGGACCCCTTTCTCCCAATCTTGACAAAGGCAAAGCTGGACAACTGGCACTCACTGTGTTGTCTGACAGACAGAGTAACAGAACAGAAAGTGAGGAACAAAAGATGTGGATAGTGATGTCATCGCAGCACTATTTTGTAAAAGAAAATACTATACAATTTAATTTTTGGAATCATTTAAACATCATCTGAAGACATTATGCTCCTTAACCCGTAAATGCTTCTGTGTGTTTTCTGAGAACTAAAACTTTCTCAAAAAGGAAAATTGAGCATTTATACAACACTATATTTGGTCCTCAGTTTCTCTTTAAATTTTATCAAGTACCCCAATAATGTCCTTTATAGCTATATATGTTCTTTCCCAGGCTGGGACCCAGGATCAGGCACTGCATTCAGTTTTCACATCTCTTTAGCCTCCTTTAATTTGGAAAAGCTCCTCAGCCTTTCTTTGTCTTTCATGATCTTGACATTTTTAAGAGGACAGGCCTGCTGCTTTGTAGACTCCCAACTTGGGTTTGTCTAATGTTTTCTTACAATTAGGCTGAGGTTGTACATTTTTGGTAGGAATCCCATGGAAGTGGTGTTGTATCCTTCTCAGCTCAACAGTTTTCTTAAAAGCCCAAACCTGGAAGGATGTCAAAAGTCCATCACCAGTATGATGAATAAACTGGCATAGCTGTCCATTGGATTCCACACACCAATAACTGCTACCTGAAGGGCTCCTTCTCAGTCTCCTTTGCTGGTTCTTCCTCATTTTTCTAGTCCATTAATGTTGGAGTAGCCCAGAGCTTGTGGTAAGAGCTATCAAGTCAAGTGGAAACCTCTGAAAGTGTCCCCCACCCACCCCAAATAAAATAGTAAATCAAAAACAATATGGCCACCTAGAGGAAGAAGAATAGGCCTGACTCTGGTTTATGGAAGGGTAAATTCAGTATTTGAGTACAAGGTCCAAATGGATAGCCACTAGATTCCAGCCACACCTGGGGGGGTACCCTCAAAGACAGTGGGGGTACTGTGAGTGGCGTGCTTCACCACCCACACTGCGAATAAGGGGAAGTGGGAATATCCCCAGCGGCGAATGTGTCTGTCTAGGTCTAGATTCATTCATTCATTTCTTCCTGGGCAGTAGCCAAGGGCCTAGAGGGGAAAGGACTGGAAGATCAGAGGGTAGAGGCCTATGGACAGATGTACATCTCATAACATTGGGGGTGCACCTTATGAAATAATATAAAATGATATTTAAATTTTAATTTATTTCATCTTTTCTAAGAGGTCAGTAGAAACTCTGATAAGATGGTGAGGTTTGAAGGCGTGTTAGTTATTGGGTAGCCTCAAAAGAGGGAAGTGCTGAGAAAGAAAAAGTGCCTTGTGTAGCAACTAAAACTTAAAAATACTCACGTGACATATATGTCACATGAGTCCTATAGAATTTGGTATGAAAATAGAATTGTATTGTATTTTGAAAATCAACTTGGGGCACCTGGGAGCACAGAACTTCATATAACTTGAAGGTGCTCTACAGGAAATGGTCTAATAATACAGTTACCAGTGCATCTGTATGGGGGTGTCCTGACATACACACACCACGTAGCAAACCTTTTCACAGAACTGTACACATACTGGATTTGAGTCCCTGACTCTTTCAAGTATGGCTGGGTAACTTTGGGCAAGTTTCTTGACCTCTCTGTGCTTTAGGTTCCTCATTTGCAAAACAAGGATAGTAACAGATCACCCTTAGACACTGCTGAAGAAAATGGTCAGGATTTGGGGCGCCTGGGTGGCTCAGTCGTTAAGTGTCTTCCTTCGGCTCAGGTCATGATCCCAGGGTCCTGGGGTGGAGCCCAGCACCAGGTTTCCTGCTCAGTGGGAAGCCTGCTTCTCCCTCTCCCACTCCCCCTGCTGGTGTTCCCTCTCTCGCTGTGTCTCTGTCAAATAAATAAATAAAATCTTTTGTTTTAAAAAAAGATATACCTATTTAAAAATGGTCAGCATTCAAAATTTCGTGCATCCCTTCATTTTTTAATAAATTTCTATATAGTCAAATGAAAACATATTACTCCCAAAAGTGCCAGAAAGCACAAAGCTTTCTATTCCGGCAAGATAAAATTTGTCTTGACTGTGATCCAGGCTCAAGTTGGCAGCCTAAGTATCCTGGACCCTGTATAAATGAAAGGGGAAAAGGGGAGAGGAAAATAGAAACCCACAAAAAAGAAAACACGAGGAAGTCACCAGGGATGAGAGATTTCAATAACTTTCTAGAAGACAGAAAGGAGATGATAGGGAAAAGGCCATAGACCAAGAAGAATTGTGACAGTAGAGCCAGGAACCTGCTCATCGAAGAACAGCCACGGAGGACTGTGCCATGCTGGGGCTCAGGAGTCCCTGCACAGAAAACCAAACAAAGGAGGCTTGAGGTGAAAACAGCTCCCGAAACACCACCAATCTGGCTCTCAGCTCCACTTTCAAGGCAGGAAGAAGAGCCAGGCCAGAGGACATCTATTCATGTCTCCTCAGCCAGAACTGCACATCGTGGCTGTCCCAGGTGGCCAAAGGAGCTCAGAAAATAACAACTGAGTTGGGCATCCTGCTGTCTCAAACAAGATCAGGGAGAAGTGGAGGGCACCTGGGTGGCTCAGTCGGTGAAGCGCCTGCCTTTGGCTCAGGTCGTTATCTCAGAGTCCCAGGATCAAGCCCGAGGTTTGGCAGGCTCCCTGCTCAACGGGAAGCCTGCTGCTCCCTCTGACCTTCCCCCTGCTCGTGCTCCCCCTCTCTCTGTCAAATAAACAAACACAAAAAAAGATCAGGGAGAAGTGGGATAAAGCTGTTGGGTCGGCAGTCAGTTAGAATAATATAAAAACCATTTATTGACTTCCCCTTTTCAGAATCTACCTACAGACAAGTCGTGAAGCAATCATAGTTGAAGACTGTCAATGTCAACACCATGACAGAAGTTGGGAGAAAAGAAGTGAAGGGAAGGGGCCACTGATCTTGTCCCTTTACAAAGTGGGGAGTCAAGAGGTAGTCTCTACAGTGAGTGGGATGATAAATGAAGAAATAATGGTATAATTTAAAGCAGAAACTGTAAATGGACAACTCACAAATCTGTTTTATTTGACCACATACTTTTATTTAGTAAAAAGCAGAAGATTCCAAGCTCTCTTTAGAAATTTCAGAAGACCTGGCACTGCTCACATGGCTGAGGAGTAGCTCTGCACCTGATCCATGTGGGTTACAACAAATTAGTCTACACACTTCCAAGACTTATATAGTTACTAGTAATCAAGACTGGTATAGACACACAGATTAATGGAACAGAATAGAGAACCCAGAAATAGACCCACACAGATATGCCCAGGTGATTTTGGCAAAGGTGCAAAAACAATTCAATGGAGGAAAGGTAGTTGTTTCAATAAATGGCGCTGTAGCAATGAGACATATATGGACCAAAAAAAAAAAAACTCCACTGACCTAAACCTTTCACCTTTACAATGGATCATGGACTTAAATGTAAAGTGTAAAACTCTAACAGTTTTTAGAAAAACAACATAGGAGCGTCACCAGGATTTAGGGCTAGACAATGTGTTCTTATACCTGCCACAAAAAAAGGATCCATAAGAGGAAAAATTGATAATTTGGACCTCTTAAAAATTAAGAAGTTCTGCTCTGTGAAAGCCTGTGTGAGGAGGATGAAAAGACAAACTACAGAATGAGAGGAAACGTTTACAAACCAAACATCCAACACTGTATGTTAGCTGGAACTTAAATAGAAAACTTGAAAAAAAGAAAAACTCTAGAGAACACACTGATGGTTCCCAGAGGGCAGGCAGGGAGGGATGCGTGAACTAGGTGATGGGGACTAAGGAGGGGACTTGTGGTGAGCACTGGGTGCTGTACATCTGAACCTATTATTACACTATGCTAACTGGTATTTAAATAAAGACCTAAAAAAATAGAAACTATCTAATTAAAAAATGGGCAAAAGACTGGGAGCCTGGGTGGCTCAGTGGGTTGGGCATCAGGCTCTTGATTTGGGCTCAGGTCATAATCTAGGGGTTCGGGGATCAGCTCACATAGGGCTCCTCGCTGGAGGTGGGATTCTATCTCTCCCTCTGCCCTCCCCCCCACATGCACACATGCGTGCTCTGTCTCCTTCTCTCTCTCTAAAATGAATAAATAAATCTTTTTAAAAAATAGGCAAAAGACAGGAACAGGTATCTCACTGAAGAGGATAAGGAAGGAAGGATGGCCATCAGGGAGAAATGCAAACTATAACCGCAAAGAGATCCCACCACACACCTATCACAACAGCGAAGATAAAAGCAATGACAACACTAACTGCAGGTGAGGATGCGAAAAAACTGAATCTCCCACCCTTCCTGGTGGGAATGTAAAATGGCCATCTGGGAAGAGAGTTAGGTACTTCTTTTTTTTTAAGATTTTATTTATTCATGAGAGACAGGCAGAGGAAGAAGCTGGGTCTCTGCTCCTCAGGGAGCCTGCTTCTCCCTCTGCCCCTCCCACCCCTCTGTCTCTGCTTGTGTGCAAGCGCTCTCTTTCTCTCTCTCTCTCTCTCATTCTGACAAATAATAAAATCTTTAAAAACAACAAGTACCTTACAGCCCAGCAACAGCACCCTGAGGGAAATGTTCACACAAAACTTGTAATGTGGAGGTTCATAACAATTTTATTCCTAATAGCCAAAGCTTGGAAACAACCAGAATGGCTATAAAGTTGGTGATCAGTTCAACAGATGACTGTGGTCCATCCATACCACAAAACACTTCTCAGCAATAAAAAGGAACAAACTATTAACATACACAACTTGGGATAGATCTCAAAGGCCTTCTAATGAGTGAAAAAAGTCAATCTCAAAAGGCTGCATATTATATGAGTCCATTTATATAACATTTTTGAGATCACAGAATTATAGAAATGGAGAACAGAGTAGTGGTCGCCAAGGATGAGAGATGGTAGGGATGAGCAGACACGTGACTGTCCTGGGGCAGCACCACGCAGGTCTTTGTGGCGACAGAGCAGTTCTGTACCTTGACTGGCGTGCCGGTTATACATATACACCCATGATAAAATGGCACAGAACTACACTCACACCTTGTACCAATGTCGATTGCATGGTTTTGATACTGTACTATTATTGAACTCCTAGTACACAGGAACAAACTTATTTGCACAAAATAAGTAACAAAATGGCCGGCAAGTAGCGCTAGTTTGCAACCCAACAACTATAACCAGGAGAGCTTGTTACCAAAGAATGGGTACCGACGACACATCCTTGAGAGCTATGTGTTGAACAGGATCGGTTTTCAGAAAAGTAAGAGGCCATGACACACAGTAACCAAACAGTTCTTCAAAGCATGGCCCATGGTGACCCGAGACCATGTGGTTAACACTCTTCACAGATGCCCGCAACAGGGTACGACATTCAACATTTCCAGTCAGCAGACTCAAGAAAACCAGAGGAAAAGTAGTGTCAAGTTGGAAGGAAGACTTCCTCTTCTCAAATTCACCATCTGTGCTATCTGGATGGTTTCACCATCTGCATGTGTTATAGAACGAGGAATTCAAGGACCACTGACTGTATGATTGTTGCAAAAAAAAAAAAATGATGAGCTCAAGTGTCAAATTTCTGGCCTCAGAGTATGAAATAAAAGACAGGACTTCCCTTGACCCTCATTTATGAATTTCTTACCACTACTAACTGTGGGGCTGAGAAAGCTGAAAACTCAACTTGGGAATGAATTCTATAGGCTTATCAGCAACTACCAGTTATGTGCGTTGCTAACCACAGGTGGCCATAAAGTCAGGAAACATGGCTCATATTAGTGTATCACGTGCCGTAACGTACTGTCAATAAACCATTTACGATGATTCACCTGTTTCCAGACTCAGTGGGAACCTGCATAATGTTCTCGACAGTGACAGATTAGAAAGTCTTAGTCCACAGAATACAAAGCGACCTTTGAAAGGGGAAGAAGCCCACATGATAGTGTACCTAGGAGAGGCAGATAACCCGGCGCACTTACCTCATATTCTTCTTCTCCAGCTTTATTGCAAAGATTGCTTTTAACATGTCAGCCTTTAAATTAAGGGCTCAGCAAAGCTTACCAGAGGCAGAACACATTCCAGTCAGAAAAGTTCAAGAGCTGCTGTCCCAAAGGTTGGTCTTTCAAATGTGCTTACCCATCAAGATGTTCCTTGCGATGACTCAGAGTCACCATTACACTCACCCGAAGTTGTGAATGATGACTAAGATAAACGGAAATCTCCAATGTGCTAACTAAAGAACCAGCTTGTAATAGTAAGGCTTCTAAAAGCAAAGTACAACGTTCTCCACTGCAAACTTGTCCCTGAGCAACCCTGACTTCCTGAGACACTCTACATTCCGCAGGGCCTGTCTGTCTTCAGTGAAACTTCCCTACACCACTTCTCGATCTCACCTCACAGCAAGCTCCTCCAACCAGCCCCCTGTATCTCCTCACGACAGACAACTGTGGGAGCAAGGATATACTGACATATACTTACACTTGATGTCTGTGTACACACACAGACACACACACGCACACAGACAGACACACACACACAGACAGAGTAAAGGTGATTCCTTAATTTAATCTGTGGGTCTGTGACCACATGAAGTGAGGGACATCTTCACATAGTTAAGTCACGCTGTCTGCCCTTCGGCAGCTCATCACTATAAGGGGAAGTCATTCATTCATGCGACGTAAGTGATAAATGGAAAAGATAGCCTCCATCAAGTTTAAGGTTGTCTTAGACAGTAAGCGCTCAAAGGACACAGAACACGGTTTTCAGATTTCTTCAAAACTAGGAAATGGAGGTCCCTCAAAAAAGTTAAAAATTAAGCTACCCTATAACCCAGCAATCGCACTACTGGGTGTTTACCCCAAAGATACAGACATAGTGAAGAGAAGGGCCATATGCACCCCAATGTTCATAGCATCATTGTCTACAATAGCTAGATCGTGGAAGGAGCCGAGATGCCCTTCAACAGATGACTGGATTAAGAAGATGTGGTCCATATATACAATGGAATATTACTCAGCTATCAGAAAGAACATTTACACAACATTTGCAGCAAAATGGACGGGACTGGAGGAGATTATGCTAAGCGACATAAGTCAAGCAGCAAAAGACAATCATCATATGATTTCTCTCATTTATGGAACACCAAAGGAATAGTAGGGAGATTGGTAGGAGAAGGAAGGGAAGAATGGGGGGGGGTAAAGAGAAGGGGGAACGAACCACGAAAGACTATGGACTCTGGGAAACTGAGGGCTTTAGGGGAGAGGGGTGGGGGACTGGGATAGGCCAGTGATGGGTATCAAGGAGGGCACATATTGCCTGGAGCATGGAGCACTGGGTGTTACACGCGAACAATGAAGCATGGGACGCTACATCAAAAACTAAGGATGTACTGTATGGTGACTAACATAACAAAAAATTTTAAAAAATTAAATCCAAAAACAAAACAAAAGAAAACAAAAACCTGGGAAATGGAGCTTCACAAAGGCTTTCTGATTGATGAGGAGAGTGGCACCTGCAGGGGCACAAAGAGGAAGACCACAGGAAGTCCTGGAGCAGACCAAAGAGCAGTCTGCTCTTCAGCGGGAGGCAAAGACAAGAATCAGGATTCAGACACAAGTTTTGCCCCATGAAGTTGCATCCCAGTGTTCTGCTACACAACCGGCCCACACTGAACTTAGGAGAAAGGAGAAGGTGTTTGCCTTCCACTCGGGATACTTAACTCGCCCATCTTTTGACCTCCCATGTACCCGGCACCTGTCCTGGCCCCCTGATCTGCCGTAACTTGTCTTGTTTCCCCAGCTGGTAATACATTCCACTTTGAGAGATATATATTTGATTGCTTATTCTGTTCGTTTTGTCTCCTTGAGCTGGAACATAAGCCCCCCACATACACCTCGAACAGGATGACATGAATGACTCGCAAGGCACGTGCTGCTGTTTCTGAGTCATTCCTGCCACCATCGCCACCACTGCCACGTGATTGGTAAGTGACACACACAACGGTGAACAAGTAATAAAGGCAAATGTCCTAGAGTTCACTTTAAACTTAAAGATCACAGCCCTCATCTCCAGGGACGCGGGAGGCCCCAGAGCCCCCGGGGGCAATGGGGAGTGGCTCTGGTTAAAGATGACTGCTCAAGGTCTGGAGAAACTGGGGAGTAAACATCCCCCCAGGACTCCACTGTCTGGCCTTTGCTCTGCAGCCTTCTGGCCTTTTATTGTACAAACTGCTGGAGTGGGAATGCCTGCTGCCCTGAAACCCTTTGGAGGAAACATCTGCGGCAGGGTTCAAAGGGCAGAGGCAGTTGTTCAAAGGAAGCTGGAATTTTAAAAAAGATGAAAAACAAACTTGGTGGGGGTGGGGAGTGGGGGTGAGCGGGGGTGCGGGTGAATAGAACAGAGCAACTAAAGCTGGATTTTTCATCCAAACGCTCGGATTAAGAATGAGTGACAGTGAGTGCAGGCAAGAACAAACATTTGTTCAGCCTACTGTTAGGCTCTTTGCCAACTGTTTCCGCGTGGAGACTTAGGAAAAGGCCAAGCCAAGAACACAAGCCATCACCAGAGGGCAGACTATGGGAGCTGGCCCACATCAGCCTGGGCAGGATCCCACTCCACTTTGGAAAAAAAGAGAAACTGAGAAAACCGAGAGTGCTCTAAGGTATTATCAGAAAGAGATTAGCACTTTTACCACAAATGACAAGAGCTGGGGAAGAGCTGGGGAGAGGAAGGCCTAGGAGCCAGGAGTTTCTGGCAAGAACTATCTTAAAATCATACATTAACTAGGTGCACTGTTTCTCAGGCACTAGATCCGCCGGAGAACATACATCAATCAGTCCAAAGGTCAGGTCTCTAAAGATCCTTTTCCAATGCACTTTATCTACCCGGTGTACTATGTACAGAGGCAAAGGCTTCTTCCCTTGCAGGGAAGGTGACTTTTGAGCAAAAACCTACACATGTATGTATGCGTGTATATTTCTTTATATGAAGGAAAAGGAAAAAGTGAAGAATCAGAAAAAATTCTGGTTCCCTAATTCAGAGTTTTT
Source organism: Ailuropoda melanoleuca (assembly GCF_002007445.2). Taxonomy (NCBI): domain Eukaryota; kingdom Metazoa; phylum Chordata; class Mammalia; order Carnivora; family Ursidae; genus Ailuropoda; species Ailuropoda melanoleuca. The sequence goes on from NC_048238.1 coordinate 111,986,990, forward strand.
CTTCCTGTTTCCCACCCTTGGGGTCACTTCCCTTCCCTACAGACAATTTCGGAGCTGCATTTTCTCTTGCCTTCCTACACTCCACACCCAGGGCCCTCCATTTTTAGCAACACTGAAAGGTTTGAGCAATTCACTGCTTAGGGGTGAAATTTCTGCATCAACGAAATGTCAACCGATTTTGTCTCTCTTATCCCGGGGGACATCTGACAGTGTCTCAGGACATTTTTTGGCTGCCACAAGTGTATTACTTTTCACAACGAAGAATGATCACACTCTGAATGTCACACTTGGCAAGAACCTCCTCAATGGCTTTGCACAAGCAGTCATCCTGGCCTGGAGCACTATTCACCGACGATATCCTAGATTTGGCAAGACTCAAGGTCTGACAGCTTTACACACGGCACTCCACACCTGCCTCGGCGTCCTCCCTTCTGGACTTCTCAGCTCCAGAACCAGGCCCGCACAGAGTAGGCCATCAACAAGACCGCGTCAGAATGGACGACTACCAGTGTGGAGTAACGCATCTGCCTGCCTAAGGACAAACAGACAGATCTTAGGGGAAGCTTACCTGGGGCCAGATTTTTTGTTAGGTCCTTTTTCACTGTGGGAAAGGCCCAAGTGAATGTTGAGGGATTCTCAACGTCCTACTACATGGGACAAGTGCTCTTTTGAGCAGGATACAAGAGGAATTCTACAACCAATTGTATGTGCACTCGTGAGTACTGCTGTCAAGAATAAGGCCACAGATAGCTTATGAGTTTCTGCAAGAAAACAAATATACTTAAATACAGGAGCCAGACTATAGTTCAAATCTACTGCAAAATTATCTTCCTTTTAAAAAGATTTTATTTAGAGAGAGAGCGCGAGAGCACGAGCAGCGGAAGGGGCAAAGGAAGAGGGAGAAGCAGACTCCCCGGAGTGGGGAGTGGGGGGCTATCATGACCTGAGCCCAAGGCAGACACTTAACCCTTAACTGACGGAGCCACCCAGGCGGTCCCATACGTTTTCAATATTAAACGTGAACTATAATCAGAAGTGAAACTTTGGGTTTTGAGTCTTTAGAACTTTTACAGAAAGCATTCCCCTTAAATGAAGGTTTCAGCTTCCTCATTTTCTGGATTCCACTGAAGCCAACAGCTCTGCCACAGGTTTGCCTGCTTCTTGCCAGGAGGGAAGATGTGTGGACTGCTCTGGCACAGGCCGCTCTTCAGGAGACAATGGACGCTCCCGTGAAGGTCAACGTGTTTGACAAGCATTACCTCACGGAACCATCCCTACAACTCTCCAGACAGGTCCGTCTGACAGAGAAGAGAAGCCTAAGACACAGAGAGCCCAGAAGCTTGCCCAAGGATACACAGCAAGGGAGAGGCAGAGCCTAGTGGTGGCAGCAAAGATAGGAGTCCCAGAGGGAAGGTGAACTTCAAGAAACCATTGGAGATCCTCCCTCCAATGTCCGCACCATGGTAGATCTGGATGCTATTCCATTCAGGGATTTAGCAAGTTTTCTTTCCTCTTCTTCAAATCCTTTAAGAACAGCAAAACTAACTGGCTACCCGGCAGGGCATGTGCAGTAATTGCGGATAAACTCACAGCTCCACTACAACTGCTGACTCAGAGCCAGGGTGTAGGACAACAGAAGTCTCGTGGTGATAGGGCCTTTTTTCCAAGAGGCCCACAATCTCTCAAGCCTGCCCTACGGAGCAGACAGGTTTACACAAGGTCTGGTCACTTAGTTATATATGGGGTTCTGGTTGTGCTGAGTGGAAGGAGCCTCATAGAAAAGACTGCATACAGCCGCATTCCATTTATAAGACAGTCCTGAAACGGCCAAATGCTAGTGTCAAAACAGCTCTGTTTCCAGGGCGATTTCCAGGTTTTTGGGGTTGGGGGGAATGGCTGTAAAGGACCACCAGGGAACTTTCTGGAGGGGTAAAAATGTTCTGTATCATGATTTTAGTGATGGTTACATGACTATGCATTTGCCATCATGACTGGAAACAACACACAGGTGTGAACCCTGTGCTGACGCTTATCCATTGTTTTCTTGCGCCAGGAGCCCGGACAGCTAAGTTTATGCTAAATCTCTAAGGTCCACCTCTTCAGTCATTCATTAATTCATAAACATTTCTGAGGACCTATTTATTAGGCATTTAAAATAAAAACAGTGAGCATGATATAGCCCTGCCCAGAACAATCCTGCAGCCTAGGAAGGAGATTCACACTGACTTCTGAGGTTGGGTCCCTGTAGACAGTGCAGCTGCTGCCTGGCTTGTGCTCTCTCTTTCTCTGTCTCTCTCTGGACATTCACTAGTACTACCTGACCACCAACCTGTGAGGAAGGCCAGGCTACTTGGAGGGGCTGCTGTGCCTATATTTGGGGTGATGGCTCCATCTGGGGGCCAGTGTCAGCCTGCAGATGAGTGAGTGAGCATTCTGGTGGCTGTAGCTCTGCCTAAGAGACAACCTTGTTTGCTAGGTGAAATCCACACTCAGAACTATGAGAGATAATACGAAAATGATCAACATCCTCTCAGGGCATCTTTGAGGATAGAGGTTAACAGCTACCTCCCACCCATCCCAGTTACCTCTGGAATCCCTGGATTCCTTTTCCACCAGAAAATAGACACCGGCCGCCCCATCTGCACAGTAGCACAAGGGGCCCTCCCTAAATGCGGAGGGACGGTGAGTGAGCGCTTTAGAGGTCTTACAACGCTGACCCAAACACAAGCATTTCAACGACGAGCAGGCAGACCTACTCTTCTTGGATCTGCTCCTTAAGGTCTTTCTCTAACCCTGACTTCCGTCCACGAAGTTTTCCTTGGCCTTAATAAGCGCTCTGTACAGGCCGCGGCCTCTCCTGATTTCCACATACAAGGGCTCCTGGGGGAAACGACCCGCCGCACCTGGGGCCCTCCAAAGGAAGCCCGGTAGCCGCCGCGGCCTCCACTCCGAGGGCAGCCCCCCGGGGCCGGGCCACGGACTGAGCAGGTCCCGCAGCGGGCAGCGCGGCTTGGAGCCGAGCCCCGGCCCCTCACCCTGCGCCCGGGGAACCGCGGGGCCCTCTCACCTCAGGCCGGCTGCGCTTCTGCAGCAAGTGCTCCAGGTAGAGGTCGGAGAGCGCCGTGCGCATGCCGCCCCCGCCCTCGCCCTCGCTCGCCTTGAGCGTCATCTTCCAGGAGCCTGAACGCAGGGCCGCGAGCCGGGAGTCGCGAGCCGCGCTGAACCGGGAGCGCGAGAACGGAGGCCTGCGGGGCGGTGGAGACGGCGGAGGCGGCGCAGGGGCCCGTCAGCACCCCGCAGGCAGCGCGCTGGGCGGGCGGGGGCGGAGCACCGCCCGCGCCCCGCCTCCGCGCCCCGCCCCTAGACCCGCCCACGCCCGGACCCGGAGGCTGAACCCCGAAGGGGTCGGAGGTGTAAAGACCAGCGCGCTCCCGCTACGGCTGGTCCCCAGCTCGGCCCACACCCTGGCCTAATTCGTGAGGACAGCAGGGAAGCCGTCCCTTCAACTTCAGTCTTTACCCAGAAATCTCTGCGGGCCCAGAACGTTGCGAAAATGCTTTTAAGACTCCTTGGGCTGCAAGTACCCTGTGATTTACATTGCTCTCTGCAATTCAGTGATGAAGGGCCTGATGGCTTCCAACAGCAAACTCTTTTTCCTTGTCTTGGGCCCCATCTCCTACTGTTAATGCCACAAAAATTTTCAGGGATCCCTGGAAGCAAAGGGAACCGACATTCCTACAGCAGAATTCCTTAGCACCCTAGTGCTTTGCTGGTGTTAAGGCAGGAGTCCTAATTAAAAAAAAAAAGAAGAGTTTCTGAACAAAACAAAAATTTACTGGGCTTACTGGTCTCAAAAAGTCCGAGGGCAAGAGTTTGCAGCCGCATCAACCAGTTTTCTCTGAGAAGAGGCCGAGATCACATAATTGATGGTTCCCTTCCCTACGATGACCACAAAGGAACCGTAGAAAGCTAAGAAAGACAGAGACATAGAGAAAAGGAAAGAGAGCAAGAGCTATCAAAATGAAGAGTCTGATATTGGTGCAGGAATATATTAATTGAGCAATGGAATAGATGACAGAACACACAGAAACACGCCCCTCCATGTGTAGAATTGTGGTATATAATACAGTTGGGATGTTAGGTAACTCAACAAAGACTTTCATTAAGTGAAGCTGAAAAATGGTTGCTTAAATTGAAAGAGATAAAATAGGAATCCTCTTCCTGTCATACGCAAAAAAAACCCCATATATTCCAGGTGTATTAAAAATTTAAATGTCAAAAACATACTTAAATGTCAAAAAGCTTTTGAAAAAAAAACATCAGCAAAGAACTTTTAGTGTGGGGGATAGAAAAAGATTTCTTAACAAAACAATGCAGACAAACCACTGACTATAAATGGAATGTTGATACATTTGGCTTTGTTTACATTAAGAACTTTTACTTATCAAAACACAAAGTAAAAAGCAAAAAAGACTACACATGCATCAGGAGAAAATAGTTTCAGTATACGGAAATGACAAAGGATTCCTGTTATAAATATACAAAGGATATAAATTACTAATTTTTAAAAATCCAGTAAAAAATGGGTAAAAAACATGAATAACCATCTCACAAATGGAGAAATAAACATATGAACAGGTGTGTAACTTCATCAGTGGTCAGGGAAATGCAAATCAAGACTACAATGAAATACTACCCACTCAGTTATCAAAAATTAAAAAGACTTAAAATATCAAGTGTTGGACACAATGTGAGTCCATACCAATTCATGCATCTACCTTCTTAGCCAGCGATTCCACTCCTAGGTATATATATCCTTGGTATATATATCCAAGAGAAATTCTTGAATATGTACAACAAGGAACATGTACAACAATGCTCATGAAAATACTTTTGTTCATAGGAAAAGCCTATGAACAGCTCAAATGCCCATCAACTGTGGCATATTGGCATAATGCAGTGTGATTGAACTAAGAAGAAAACAAATCAGAAATACACAAATATATAAAGTACAGAAAAACCCTTCCTTCATCCCTTCCCACTCCCCAGAGGGGACAACCTTACCCACATTGGACTATAACTTTCCAAACCTTCTTCTGTACACATAGAATATATTCAGAACTACAGTTACCTTTTTTCTCTAGGGAGAGAAACCATAGTACACATGCCTTTGCTGCTTCTGAGCCAAACCATGCTTCCTTTTTCCCACCTCCCCATGAAGCAGGTCTCCTCTGAGGGCTAGCCCAAGACATGATAAAATTCACCCATTTAAAGTGAACAGTTCAGGGATGGCCTGGGTGGCTCAGTTGGTTAAACGTATGCCTTGGGCTTAGGTCATGATCCCGATCCCGGGGACTGAGGCCCTGGTCGGGCTCCCTGCTCAGTGGGAAGCCTGCTTCTCCCCCTCCATCTGCCCCCTCCCCCCCCCCCGTGCTCACGCTCTTTCTCCCTCTACCTCTTTCTCTTTCTGACAAATAAATAAATAAAAACAAAATCTTAAACAAAGTGAACAATTCAGTGGTTTCTAGTATAATCACAAAGTTGTGCAACCATCACTATTCTCTCATTCTAGAACATTGTCATCACCCCTAAATGAAGCCCTATCGGCATTAGCAGTGACTCCCCAGTCCCCTGGTCCGTAGACCCTGGTAACCACTCATCTGTTTTCTGCAGGACTAGTGATTGAGTCTACCACAAAGGGCTAAACAAAAATTCTCCCTTGAGAATTCATAAACATAGTTCAGCCCTTACAGCTCATAGTAAAATAGAAAAAAAAAGATTACTACATACAAACAAGAAAGCGAGGACGCATGGGTAAGATCCAACAAGAAACTACAGATAACTAAATTGGACCAAAACCTTCAGATACTTACTTGAATTCAAGATTAGCTTAACATTAGAAAATTTATTAATCCAGGGGCACCTGGTGGCTCAGTCGGTTGGTCACTGGACTCTTGACTTTGGCTCAGGTCATAATCTTGGGGTGGTGAGGCTGAACCCCCTCTGCATGAGATCCTTCTCCTTCTGCCCCTCCCTCTTCTCTCTCTCTCTCTCTAAATAAATAAATCTTCTTTTAAAAAAGAAAATTTTGGGGCGCTTGGGTGGCTCAGTCGGTTAAGCGTCTGCCTTCAGCTCCGGTCATGATCCCAGGGTCCTGGGATGGAGCCCCGCATCGGATTGAGACTGCTACTCCCTCTGCAACTTCCCTGCTTGTGCTCTCTCCCGCTCTCTCTGTCTCTCTCAAGTAAATAAATAAACAATCTTCAAAAAAAGAAGAATAAAGATAAAAAAAAGAAAATCTATTAATCCAAATTAATCATGTTAATATATTAATGGGAAAATCCTATTATCTCACAGATGAAAAATGTTCTTTTTTTTCGAAGATGTTATTTATTTATTTGACAGAGAGCGAGCACAAGCAGCGGGAGCGGAAAGCAGAGGGAGAGGGAGAAGCAGGCTCCCCGCTGAGCAGAGAGTCCAACATGGGTCTCCATCCCAGGACCCTGGGATCATGGCCTGAGCCCAAGGCAGATGTTTAACTGACTGAGTCACCCAGGCACCCCCCAAAATATTCAATTTAATTCAATAACTATTCATAGTAGTAAAAAAGCAAACTTTTTAAAAACAAATCACGCATAGAAGGAAGCATCCTTAACCTGATTTTTCAACGTGATTTGTAAAAGATCTACAACAAATACACTTGGTGGTGAAAAGCTAAATGCATTTTCTTTAAGATTTTGTATTGTAAGTCCTATCCAGCTCAGTAAAGAGAAAATTATAAAGGTATAAAGATTGGAAAAGAAGAAACAAAATTGTTACTACCTGCAGATGTTTTATTGTCTTTGTAAAATATTTAAAAATCTATCAATAACTTATTAAAAGTAATAAGTGTTATTAGTAAGGTTATTGATTTTTATTTTTATTTTATTTTTAAATATTTCATTTATTTATTTATTTATTTATTTGAGAGAGAGAAAGAGAGAGGGAGAGCACAGAGGGAGAAGCAGACTCCCTGCCGAGCAGAGAGCCTGATGCGGGGCTTGATCCCAGGACCCTGAGATCATGACCTGAGTAGAAGGCAGACACTTAACTGGCTGAGCCACCCAGGTGCCCCTGATAGATTTTTATTTTTTATTTTATTTTAAAAAATATTTTATTCAATTAGCCACCATATAGTACATCATTAGTTTTTTATGTAGTGTTCAGCAATTCATTAGTTGCATATAACACCCAGTGCTCATCACAACACGTGCCCTCCTTAATACCCATCACCTGGTTATCCCATCCCCCCACTCCCCTTATAGATTTTTAAATACAGAAATCGACTGCATTTCTTTTTTTTTTTAAAAGATTTTATTTATTTATTTGACAGAGACAGACAGTCAGCGAGAGAGGGAACACATGCAGGGGAAGCGGGAGAGAGAGAAGCAGGCTCATAGTGGAGGAGCCTGATGTGGGGCTCGATCCCATAACGCCGGGATCACGCCCTGAGCTGAAGGCAGACGCTTAACCACTGTGCCACCCAGGCGCCCCTCGACTGCATTTCTGTATACCAACAACACAGAGAATATAATTTTAAAAGATACCATTCAGTGCAACATCTAAAATGATAAAATACCTAGGAATAAATGTAACTCTATATACCATATGGATAGAATTATAAAATTCTGTTGGAATCTACTAGAGAAGAGCTAAAAAATGGAGAGGTAAGTCATGGTCATGGTTTGGAAGATTCAACCAGCCTATAGATTCGGTGGTACTGGCCGTATTGGAGATGCATCTTATCAAAATGGAAACCAAGACCAGTTAGAAGTGAAGGCAAACACTTTATCCAAACTACTGCAGTCAGAAGAACTTCAGAGAGAGTGACTCCTTGAGAAAATTTAGTTCAAGTTTTTACTGAGGTGTAGCTCGGGGTGGAAAAGTACTGGCCAAGTGAGTCAGCTGACTCCGAGCAGGGATGACCCTACGCGGCCAGCTCAGGGCGCTCATTGCTCAGAATCTGGGTTTGCTCCTTGGAATTTATTGCTTCTTGGAATTTATTGCAATTATCTGTTTTTCTCAATTCCTTGAACTGCCTTGAGGCACAGTAATTCAGGTCAAAGTTTGTGAATGGAAAAGTATAGCTTCTTATGGTATTAAAAAACTACAATTGGGGGCGCCTAGGTGGCTCAGTCGGTTAAGCTTCTATCTTCAGCTCAGGTCATAATCCTGGGGTCCTGGGATCAAGCCCCATGTCAGACTCTCTGTTTGAAGGACTTAAGAGTGGAAGGCAAAGCAAAACACTTTTGGAAGACAATATAGGAGACTTCCTTTGTGACACTGGGGTAGAAAAGGATTTCTTTTTTTTTTTTGTAAAGATTTTATTTATTTGACAGAGAGAGGCAGCGAGAGAGGGAACACAAGAAGGGGTAGTGAGAGAAGGAGAAGCAGGCCTCCCACCAAGCAGGGAGTCCAATGCGGGGCTCGATCCCAGGACCCTGGGATCATGACCCGAGCCGAAGGCAGACGCCTAACGGCTGAGCCACCCAGGCACCCCAGAAAAGGATTTCTTAGAAGAAAGTGATTGCCAAATTTGACCACTTTAAAGTAAGTATGTCCCCTCTTCAAAATACATCCTATCAAGAGTGAAAATGCAATCCTTGACCTGGGAGAAGGTATTTTCCACATCAATGGCGTTCAAAACAATGGTATACAGAATATGTAAAGAATTCCTACAGAAGAATAAATAAAAGTACAAATTCGAAAAATGGGCAAAATTCATTAATAGGAATTTCATAGAAGAGAGAGACAAATGATCCATAAACACATGAAAAGGTCTTCGGTCTCATCGGTTATCAGGGAAAGACAAAGTAAGAAAACAACAGGGTATAATTTCTCATCTACCAGATTGGCAAACGGCAAAAGTACTGATGATGTTTTGTGTTCTCAAGCGTGTGGGACACTGGGAACATTACACCTGTACCTCTCACAGGGGCGTAAATTGGTGCAATCACTTTGGGGAGCGCTGCTCATGGGGTGGGGTGTGCACGTATTCTGTGGGAAAACTCTCGCACATGTGAGATGGGCAATAATGTTTATAGAAGCTTTATGGAGGAGAGAAAAGAAACCCCTGGAAACGGTAAGCGTCCTTCTACAGTTGATGGTCTAAATAAGGAGAATCTCGGAACATAAAGTAAATAAAGAAAACCACAGAAGAATACATACATATAATTGAGGTTTTATAAAGTTTAAAAACAGGCAAGGCTATGGTGTTAGAAGATGGGACCGGGGTTGCCTTGGGGGCCAGGAGGGGCTTGTGATGCCAAGCGGAAGGGGGATGACAGATATGTTCACTTTTCCACTTGTCCCTTGTTGGCCTCTAGTGCCCCCCATGGTCTTTTGCTTCGATCATGCTCTCAGCAGCTTCTGTCGGTCTTAGCTACACTCACCTTGGCCTGTGGTGTGGCCTGTGGCTGACAGCTCCCTAGATCTCATCTCAGTATCAATTAGAATATCACTTCAGTCTTTCTTTGTCCTTGCATTTTCCATGTAGCACATTCCTACCTTCCAACAGTTTGCCTCAGCTCGATAAATGATGACTCCATCCCTTTACTTGCTCAGGCCACAAGCCTGGGAGGCATCCTTGAAGCCTCCCTCTCTCCCACACTCATCCAACTTAGAATCAGATCCTGCCGGACTCTGCCTTCGAGATATCTCCAGAATCTGACGCTGCCTGCAACTCGGCTGCTCCCCACCCTGGTCCAAGCGAAGTTGTCTCTCACCTGACTAGTCTCCTGGCTTCTGTACTTGCTCCCCTATATTCTCAACATGGCAGCTGAGATGACCCTATAAAAACATCTATCCAATTACTTCCCTCCTCTGCTCCAAACATTCTGTTGGCTCCCTTATCACCCTCAGGAAGAGCCCAAATCCATTCATTGGCCCACGGGACCTACCCTGCCCTCACCTGCTCTGGTTTCTTTGCTGCTTTCAAACATACCAGGGGTGCTCTTGTCCCAACTCCTGTACCCCGCTGTGCCTTCTGCCCGGAATACCTCTTGTCTCAATGATCTGGATCCTCCCACGAGCTCAGTGCTCCACAAGGGCCGGGATTACTGGCTGTTTTGTTGTGTGCCCAGAACAGTGCCTGGCTCACAGTAACTGTTAGGTAAGTGTTCACTGAGTGATTTCAAACCCAGAACAGCAAAGGAGAAAAGCAAATTGATAATTTGTACAACTATTACCAGCATTACATTTATAATAGTATCATATTATAATATAATATTATAATAGTAAACAAGTACAAACACCCTAAATAATTGTTGGAAAAGGGGGGGTGGTTAAATGACTTGTGTCATACCCACTGCAAGGAATACTATGATTTGTCATAGAGTGAAAAAAGAAAGTAGGCTACAAAACAGCACGCACAGTATGGTAAAAGGAGCACTGTCTATGTGAACAAATTTCTGTGCCTGTGTGGATATCAGCAGTTCTCATGAGAATCCATAAAAAAATCCCATGTTCAAATTTGTTTGAGAAATGCTGTATATTATACCCTCTTGTGGAGATTCATATTGGCCTTTAAAAATTTTTTATCCATTTATTTGGGGGGGCAAGAGAGAGTACAAACAGCAGGGAGAGGCAGAGGGAGAGGGAGAAACAGACTCCTCCTTGAGCAGGGAGCCCAAAGTGGGGCTCCATCCCAGGACCCCAGGATCACGACCTGAGCCAAAGGCAGATGCTTAACTGACTGAGTCACCCAGGAGCCGCTCAATGTTGACCCTTTAAGGTCTCTTGGATGTCCTGGAGCAAATAAATATGTTTAAATATGTTTAATCCAGCATCTCTCAAGCATAATTGACCACTGAGCCCTACTGTCTCATAACATTTACTAAAACAGAACTTTTGTTTCACAGAAAAGATTTTGAGAAACTGGTCATATAAGCATAGAGGAAAGTTTGAAAGATACAGCCAGATGTTAACAGTGTTTATTTTTGGGTACTAGGATTATACGTACTTTTTTCTTTTGGTATTTTATGAAAAATTTTTTGTAATAAGTATGTATTACTTTTATAATCAAAACAGCAGTAAGGCTAAAACAGCAATAAGCCTATTCCCATTTTTCAATCACATGTTTTAAAGGAGAAAATAAAGGCAAAGATAGTTTAAGATGGAAGACAATTTAATTTGAATCGATAGGTACTTCCTCATCGTAAGCAAATAGCATATTCTGCCCAACTGAATCTCCTAGTGCTTCATTGGACTGGTTCACCTACAAGAACACTGGGAAAAGAAGAGAAACCGATTAACTAAATTCCTATACTGTGGCCTAGTTTGCACAAAGTTACTTTGTTGTTATATTACCTTTTCCAAGATACGATTTTAGACGTCTCCTCTTAATATGAACCCTGTGATTTCATTCAGACAAAATGCTTTGATGACTTGAGAAAATAAGAGTATGAATGTTTCTAGCATCGTATGGTTGGGATTGGAGGTAGATGGGGAAGTATGGTTAGGTAGCTTTTCTTCTTTTGTTTTTATTTATTGATTGATTGATATTTTTAGATTTATTTTAAACAATCTGTACACCCAACGCGGGGCTTGAACTCATGACCCCAAGATCAAGAGTCGCATGCTCCATTCACTGAGCCACCCAGGTGCCCCTCTTCCTTTGTTTTTAAAGTATCTTTTAGGGGCACCTGGGTATCTCAGTCAGTTAAGTGTCTGACTCTTGGTTTCATCTCAGGTCATGATCTCAGGGTCATGGGATCAAGCCCGACACTGGGCTCTGTGCTCAGAGTCTGCCTGAAGATTCTCTCTGTCCTTCTCCCTCTGCACCTTCCCACTTGCACTTTCTGTCTCTCAAACAAACACATCTTTTAAGAAAATAAAGTATTTGCTAAAAAAACTTACTAACTAAACAACACAATTTGTTCTGAAAAGATTGGGAAGTGCAGTTAGATGAAAATCAACATGAAAATCAATAACAACAATAGTAATAATAATTACAACCACCCATTTACCACCAGAAGGAGATAACCAATGTCTAATACTTTGGTTAGATCCTTAAAACCTTTTTACCCTGTACATATAGTTTTTTAAAATTAATTTTTATTTTTTTGTTTTTAAGTAGGCTCCACACTATCTTGGAACCTAACACTGGGCTTGAACTCATGACCCAGAGATCAAGACCCAAACTGACATCAACAGTCTGGTGCTTAACCGACTAAGCCACCCAGGTGCCCCTAGTTTCCAATAACAAATTAGTTTAAATTGTATCTCCTTTGTTATAATCTGCATTTTCCCACTCAATATTTCATGAATATGATTCCATGTAATCATCCTCTACGACATTTTGGTGACTAAATAGTACTCATTGTATGAACATTCGTGCTTTCTTTAACCAGCCGGTGGACATTTAAGTTGTTTCTATTTTTTCACTATTATAAATCATACTAAAAATTCCTTATACACATTTCTTTGCATACTTGTTAGCACCAGTCATCGTCCCTGATTGCCCGCAGAGCCCTGAGAGATGAACAAGGCGTCCATGCTGATTTCCTCAGGCAACAAAGCAGCTAGGTGAGTATAGCGTATAAGAGGCACAGAGAAACTCTTTCCAATCCTTACAGCGAAATGTATTTTCTTAAAGATTTTATTTATTTATTTGAGAGACACACAGAGAGAGGGCACACAGAGGGAGAAGAGGGAGAAGCAGCCTCCCCGCTGAGCAGGGAGTCCGACTTGGGACTCGATCCCACGACCCCGAGATCATGACGAGAGCCAAAGGCAGATGCTTCACCAACCGAGCCACCTGGCTGGCTCTGTTGGTAGAGCATGTAACTCCTGATCTCAGGGTTGTGAGTTCAAGCCCCACATTGGGGGTACAGATTACTTGAAAATAAAATCTTTTAAAAAATCAGTCTTATTGAAAGTCTACTATGTGGGGCACCTGGGTGGCACAGCGGTCGGGCGTCTGCCTTCAGCTCAGGGCGTGATCCCGGCGTTATGGGATCGAGCCCCACATCAGGCTCCTCTGCTGTGAGCCTGCTTCTTCCTCTCCCACTCCCCCTGCTTGTGTTCCCTCTCTCGCTGGCTGTCTCTCTGTCAAATAAATAAATAAAATCTTTAAAAAAAAAAAAAAAAAAGAAAGTCTACTATGTGCCCAGTATCAAGTGCCAATTTTTTCTGGGACTTCATGTGCCCTTTATGACTATAGACTCAAATCTTCCTTTATTGTTGCAACATTTAAAAAATTACACCTCAAAGTGGTTGTTTTCCTGCTGTGTTGGGTTGGTCGTCTTCTACAGAGAAGTTAATTATGTGCCCTCTGCAGCTATCGGTTTTTTCTTTAATATTATTTTCACTAAAGTGAAAAATATTTTTAAATAACTAAATAAAGTTTTTAACTAAATTAATTCAGTCTATTTAATGGTGTTGGCTTTTAAAATCCTGTCTTGCCTATCTCCTTTTGTATTTTTTCATCAATGTCTTTTATTTTACTATATCTCACTGTCCTCACTGGTGTTTCTTTCAAGAGCCAGCTTGCTTGTTCCCAGCAAGGGCTTAATGGTTTTTCTCCTCAGGCTGGGACAGCTGCTTCAAAGAGGGAAGTATTTCTTTGGGCGTGTTGGCTGCTTTATCTCCACGGGAAGTCCTTCTGAATGTGTATGTTGGACCAAGACTTCAGATGCTGGCCATTGCTGGCCATAGCTGGGGTAGCAATGACTTAAGAGATGAAGAATCAGATATATCTTTGAGTCCTGGCTTCTTTGGTTGGGAATTGCAGCCTTTCTCTGTCTGATGTGTTGCATTTTTCCTTCCATACATGGACTATAGGCACCCGGTAGGGCACATGGAAATATGCCACTAGGGTCCCTCCTTGAGAATAGCCTTATTTCTCTAGCTGCTGAGAGTGTTGTCAACGCACAGTCTCTATAAAGTTTCAGCCATTTCACGGGCGCCTGGGTGGCTCAGTCAGTTAAACTTCCGACTCTTGATTTCACCTCGGGTCCTGAGATCCCAGGGTCCTGGGATTGAGGCCCCGCATCAGGCTCTGTGCTGGGCACGGAGCCTGCTTGAGATTCTCTCTCTCCCTCTCCCTCTGCCCCGCCCCCTCCCTAGTCTTGCGCACTCTCTCTCTTTCGCTCTCTCTGTCTCTCTAAAAAAAAAAAAGTTTCAGCCATTTCAGGCTAATGTGGGACAACTCTGATGGGGTCAACTGAGGCTTTGTTGGGCTGGCAAAGCAGTTTGACCTCTCCGTCTCTCCCCCTACGTTCCACAGGTGTTGATCCCTGATAATACCCTGAACACAGAACTCCTGTCTCATTGTCTGCTTCCACAACAACTGACTTGCGGCACAACTTTATCACGAGACTAAAATCCCGTTTATCACTGACTGTATCTAGGCTCAAAGTCCAGAGTACCTGGGTGATGCTTGGTTCTCTTAAATATGGGTGCGGCTTCTCTTGGTTTGAGTAACTTATTAAGTAAAACAAGTTATCTGTTCCTGATCTCCACACCCTGAATACAATGACGGGGCAGGAAGAGTAGAACCATAAACTTTCCCATTTGGAAAAAGGAATAATGGGAGACACACAGCAGTCATTTGCTCTGTAAGTAATCCTGTAATCCTGCTGGGCAGACATATTGATTAGGCCTGATCTGCTTTGTATGAGAAGCTCTGTGTCCCATTGCCCACCTTCTAGGAGGTTCTTCCTGTCCATTATTCTCTGTGGCTGTGACTGAAGCAAGTGTTGGGGAGCATGCCATCTTAGGAAACTTCAAAGCCTGTGTCCTTCTCATGGAAGATCAGAGGTCCAAATACTGTTTTAAGGCTCACACAACAGACAGCTCATTTAGTTCTGGCTCTGGTTTCTTTGGCAATAAGCTTCTCTCAAAAACTTAGCTGACATCTGTTTGGCTCCGATCAGTTCTGTGTGTCAGTAACCATATCCAAGGTTGTTTCCTAGACAGGGTTCTCCATGCTGTGATCATTTGATGATTATCAGGACTCGTGGGTGGGGACGCCACACCCTCAGCTGATCTTTGCCCGCAGTCACTTTATTAGATTGTGCAGTTTTTTTTTTAAAGATTTTATTTATTTATTTGACAGAGAGAGACAGCCAGCGAGAGAGGGAACACAAGCAGGGGGAGTGAGAGAGGAAGAAGTAGGCTCCCAGTAGAGGAGCCTGATGTGGGGCTCGATCCCGGAACGCCGGGATCACGTCCTGAGCCGAAGGCAGATGCTCAACCGCTGTGCCACCCAGGCGCCCCTAGATTGTGCAGTTTGAACAATCCTTTAGCATGCTTTCATAGGTTCCCCCGCTTGGACTTTGTCTCCCACCATTGCATTGATCCACCAGACAATTATTCAGTTGTCTTATTTCTGTCTCACTAGCAACTAGGACAGAGACCAGCAGGCAGTCATCTTTTGGCAAATACTGACTGGATTAATAAAATTACGGCTTTTCTACCTATGTTTATTTTGTTAACTATTTCAGGGATCTCTTTGACTTCATATGATTTATATAGATAAATACTATGGCAAATTTTGAATTTGTAGCATTTGAAAACATAGTTAATTTTATATTTTCCATATATAATTCCAAAACCAAAGGGAAAGATAATTAGGAGTTAATGAAGTTAGTAAAAAAAAAAATCAGTTGGAAACTGGTTATTCAATGTCACCTGTAAGTTGTTGGTAACGGGTGCAGGGGATCAGATAAAACAAGAATTACGTTCCTTAAAACTTTCCCCTAATTATACATGTATGGGCTGGTGGGGAACTTGATTGTTCTGCCTCTCCCTCAGGTTCCCCTCTCCTTCCCTCTCCTCATCCCACAGCAGCTTACGTGAGGCAGCAGAGGGTCCCCATTATGGCTATGGCGAGAAGAAAAGCAAAAATAGCTGCTGGGGGTATGGAGCTCTTGATGCGATCCCACAAGTAATCTCTGAAGTTGCTAAGCCAGAACCCGTGGTTTTCTGCTGAGAAAGCAAAGATGTTCAATGAGGAGACATCAAGTAAATTGTAAGGCTGGGATTTGAACCCTGGTTCAAGTTAACATTGTGGTCCCAGATATCATGCTTTTATAGTTGCCCAGAGCCCATATTCTTTTTTAAAAAGATTTTATTTATTTATTTGACAAAGAGAGAGCGCACAAGCAGGGGGAGCAGGCAGAGGGAGATGGAGAAGCAGGCTCCCCGCTGAGCAGAGAGCCCCATGTGGGACTCAATCCCAGGACCCTGAGATCATGACCTGAGCCGAGATGCTCAACCAACTGAGCCACCCAGGCACCCCCAGAGACCATATTCTTGACTACTTTGCTGTGATGGCTCCAAGGCATTCAAAGGATTTACATTAACAAAAGATACCCTCAGGTGAATATTATCTTTGCCTCCTTGTACATCAAATAGAAACAGTAATCTCTGCCCCAGATATCTCAAGGGTTGTTTTGAGGTCATAGTGAGTAAGCGTGGGGGGTACCTCATGAAAAGATCTGAGCGCTGTATGTGTGCATGACAGCAGCTGGGATCTGGGAACAAGTCTTCCCTAACCCCTCCCCACAAAAAACTTTAATTATCCCTTTGTCCTCAGGGAGCCTTTGTCATATGACAGTCGGTGGGTTAGTTGTTGTTGATCTAAATTGACCAAACCAGAATAGTTTGCTTTACTGGGAACACTATTTTTCTTTTCTTTTTTTTTTTTAAAGATTTATTTATTTATTTGACAGAGATAGAGACAGCCAGCGAGAGCGGGAACACAAGCAGGGGGAGAGGGAGAGGAAGAAGCAGGCTCATAGCAGGAGGAGCCCAATGTGGGGCTCGATCCCATAACGCTGGGATCACGCCCTGAGCCGAAGGCAGACGCTTAACCGCTGTGCCACCCAGGCGCCCCTTTTCTTTTCTTTTTTAAGATTTATTTATTGGGGTGCCTCGGTGGCTCAGCATCGGTTAAGCGTCTGCCTTTGGCTCCGGTCATGGTCCCAGGGTCCTGGGATTGAGCCCCATGTGGGGCTCCCTGCTCATTGGGGAGCCTGCTTCTCCCTCTCCCATTGACCCTCTCCCTGCTTGTGCTCTCTTTCTCTGTGAGAGACAGCATGAGGGGGGCAGGGAGAGGGAGAGAGAGAGAAAATCTCAAGCAGACTTCCCACCAAGCATGGAACCTGATGCGGAGCTTGATCCCAGGACCCTGAGATCATGACCTGAGCTGAAATCAAGAGTCAGCCACTTAACTGACTGAGCCACCCAGGTGCCCGGTGAACACTATTTTGCAATACAAACTCAGCTTTTCCTGACTTGAGACATGAGTCTTACATCTTACAAAGATAATGGGAACATTGATCTTAACAGCAAACATACCCCTTGAGCGTGGTTTCCATCCTGCTTTGTCTTGTATTCCAACGGCAGGTAAAGGAGATGTTGAGGAACTTGCGGTCTCCATCAAGAGGCAGCTCACGGGCCACAGCAGAAATCCAATGTTCAGCGGCTTCTGGGGCTCCATGGATTCTCCTCAAGGCCACTCAGCTGTACTCCTAGCTCATTTGGCCAAGGGGAGCTGTCCTTCTCCTTGGCTCTTTCCAAAGCAGCTTTGTCTGAAGAGTTAGAAGATGGAGGGGTTTTGTTTTTGTTTTTTAGAGAGAGTGAGCAGCAGGGGGAGGGGCATAGGGAGAGGGAGAAAGAGAGAGAGAGAGAAAGAGAGAGAGAGAGAGAGAGAGGATCTCAAGCAGACTCCACGCCGAGCATGGAGCCCAACACGGGGCTCCATCTCACGACCCTGAGATCATGACCTGAGCTGAAATCACGAGTTGGACGTTTAACCGACTGAGCCACCCAGACGCCCTTATGGTGGTTTAGTTTTTATTGCAAAAAGCTTCTCATTTGTCATGAACGTAAGAATAATTCACTGAGTGACACTGCTGAATTCTGAACATGATCAGTTTCCAAAGCAAAATACATCCCTTCTCCAAAACGCAAAACCACACAAAACAACAGTTTGCTATGCTCTACCAGGTGGGTGCCATGACCTCGTAGACTAGACCCCCCTTCAGGCAAGTTATAACAGTTGTTCAGGCCCAACCCTGTGGGGTTGTCTTCTTCCAAATTTCATCTGCCAGAGAAGTCTGGTCAGCTTTCTCTATGAAGTGTTTCCATAGTCCTGCCACTTCCCACCGCCTCCAGTACGACTCACCACCATCTCTGTCTCCCTGATTCCATCCTGGCCTCCCTTCTGCCTCTTCACTGAGCAGCCAAAAAGATGGCACTTTGTTGTAAGTTAGATAATATCTTACGATTTTCTCCTCCTGATTGCTCCTCCTTAGCCTGATTTCTGCCTGAACAAGCTTTTGTTCCTATCTGGAGTCTGTTTTACTTGCTAGTCTCTCTCCAAGGAATGTTCCCCCAAACCCCTTCTTCCAAATGGTCTCCTGACTCATTATATCACCTCCTTTAGGTGCTCAAATATCTCCTTCTCCATGAGGGTTTTCCTGAGAACCATTTATTAAAACTGTACCACTCTCCCACAAACATCCTAACCAGCTTGCCTGCTTGGTCTTTCTTCAGAAACCTCATCAGAATGTTTACTTGTTTATCTTATTTTATTCTATGTCTTTCTTGATGGGAATGTCAGCTCTCTGACAGCAGGGATTTTTGTCTGTTTTGCTCAGGGCTGAACAGTGCCTAGCACATAGGGTGTTCAGATGCTCAATAAATTGTTTCTGAAGGAATGAATGGATAGCAAATTTTGTCTATTGCCTGAGCCAACAGTCCTTCCCGTCTCTTATTCACTTACTGGAGAAGCTGTAAAACCTGACTCCTGCCTCTCCCAGCCATCCTTGCAGCTAGCAATGGTTAGGTGACATAGTTCTGGACTATGAGGATTAACAGGAATCTGTTGGGTGGCTTCTTGGGAGACTTTTTGCTGTCTTGATAAAAGAGATGGTGCTACCATTTTCCCTTTGTACTGTCTTGACCATTGTTTAAGGGTTACCATGAGGCAATGTACATGAAGAAAAGGCCAAGAAAATGACATCTATTCTGACTCTGACAATTTCAAGTCACAAAACCAACACCTCCGTCAGCCCACCTCCAGGCTGCTTGGTATGAGAAAAAATAACCCCTATTTGACTCATTCTAATTTGGACTTTCTAATACTTAAGACATTCATAACTAATACATTCATCTACAGTTTGTTAGGACTTAAAGAGACCCATGTCAGGTGGGAAGCCACTTACCTGAAAATTGACTTAGTGACAAGGGATCCAAAGAAGCCAGTGAATTAAGCTTCAGTCTTCAAAGTGCAGCAGTCTGCAGAAGACACTGGTCAGAGTCTTCCCCTAAGGTCTCTGAAATTCCAAATAGAATGCTACCATTCCTTATGATATCATCTATGCATAGAACCCTCCCCCACCTCTCTCTATTTGACAGCTAAACATAAAGGCATCTTTTTCTGCCTATGTACAAACATCTGTGTTTCCTTTTAGGCTTGAGGAATTCTCAGGTATTTTATTTGCCACATGGTATCTACTATATCTTACAATAGTATACATATGGAACTTGAATAAATGATAAAAGTGGCATTTCATATGGTGGGGAAAAAGAGATGGTTTAATATAATGGTGGGCTATTCATTCAGATGCACTGAAGGAAAGGCCATACACACAAAAATAAATAAATTCTAGATGGATCAGGACTAAACAAAAATAAAACCATGTACATATTGGAGTCAAATATGGGTGGATGTTTTTGGTAATCCTGGTGTGGAAAAAGGTACTTTGAGCATGTCATAAAACTCCAAACCATAATTGAAAGTACTGATGATAAATTTATTGCATAAAAAATTTAAGCTCTCATAAAGAAAAATATTATACAGAAATATAAATGACTAATGACAAATTAGGTAATACATTTCATAGCATATATGACAAATAATAGGTTAAGAACCTTAACATACAAAGAACT
The DNA here is from genome assembly GCF_002007445.2 of Ailuropoda melanoleuca. Classification (NCBI taxonomy): domain Eukaryota; kingdom Metazoa; phylum Chordata; class Mammalia; order Carnivora; family Ursidae; genus Ailuropoda; species Ailuropoda melanoleuca. Next base: position 112,006,931 of record NC_048238.1, read on the forward strand.
CTTACAAGTTGATCTTTTTTAAGATTTTTATTTATTTATTTTGGAGAGAGACAGAGACAGAGAGAGCATGCAGGTGATTGGGGGGAGGGGCAGAGGGAGAGAATCCTCAAACAGATTCCTTGCTGAGCGCAGAGCCTGACCTGGGGCTCAATCCCATGACCCCTGAGACCATGACCTGAGCCAAAACCAAGCGCTGGATGCTCACCCTTCTGAGCCACCCAGGCGCCCCATCTTACAAGTTAATTTTTAAGAAAAGATGATCACCTTCATAGAAGAAACCGCATAAATGATGTATTAGAGAAAAAATGGATAAATTGCGATATATACTATATAACCAAATAGCATACAGCAATTAAAATGAGCCACCAAAGGGGTGCCTGGGTGGCTCAGTCAGTGAAGCATCTGCTTTCAGCTCAGGTCATGATCTCAGGGTCCTGGGATCAAGCCCCATGTCAGGTTCCCTGCTCAGTGGGAAGCCTGCTTCTCCCTCTCCCTGGACCTGCTGCTTTCCCTGCTTGTGCTCTCTCTCTCTTTCTGACAAATAAATAAATAAAAGCTTTTAAAAAAATGAACCACTAGGAAACGTATGCAATAAGGCTGGTTTCCAGGTTGGAGCTGTTATGGATGGTGCTCCCCTGTCTCTTGGTTCACGTGGCAATTCTCCTCCTAGGTCACTACCCAAGAGAATTATCGTAGGGTATCTACGTGCCCAACTTTGGTAGATAATGCCAGGTTGTTTTCCAAAATAATTATACCACAACAGCAGAAGAGAGTTCCACCTGCTCCACATCCATTTGTCAATTGTTCATACTACAAATATTTTCTCCCGCTCTGTGAATGAACAGAATATCTGAATCTAAATGTAGTCAAATTAATCAATCTTTTCCTTCATGGTTAGTGGTTTTGGGGTTGCTGTTTAAGAAACACGTCCATGACCCTCCTAGAAATTTTATTGTTTGCTGTTCATAGAGCTTTTAATTAACTTAACACTGATTTTATTTTTGTATAGTGTGAGGAAGGGTCAAATTTCATTTTTAAAAAATAGCTTTCTCTTTTTTTAAAGTTTATTGATTTACTTATTTTTAGTAATCACTACCCCCAACGTGGGGCTTGAACTCATGACTCTGAGATTAAGAGTCACATGCTCTACTGAAGGAGCCAGCTAGGTGCCCCAAATTTCAGTTTTTCATATGGATTTATAATTGACCCAGTACTACTGTTCTGGAGAGCTAGTTTGTCATAAATCAAGTGTCCATATACAATGTGGGTCTGCTTCTGGATTCTAATATGTTCCACTCATCTATTGTTCTGTCCTTGTGTCAATGCCACTGTCTTAATTACTGTGACTTTATTTTTTTCAAAGATTTATTTATTTGACAGAGAGACAGTGAGAGAGAGAGAGTGGGGCTCTATCCCAGGACCCCAGGATCATGACCTGAGCCAAAGGCAGACGCTTCACTGACTGAGCCGCCCAGGTTCCTCAATTACTGTGGCTTTAAAATCAATGTTGCTGGGGCCCCTGGCTGGCTCAGTCGGCATAGCATGTGACTCTTGATCTCAGAGTTGTGAGTTAAAGCCCCATGTTGGGTATAGAGATTACTTAATAATAATTAAAAAATATTAAAAAATAAAATAAATGTTATCTGATATTGGGAATATTTTGGCTATTCTTGGTCTTTTACATTTCCACATGCTTGATTAAACAATGAGAAAATACTGGAACTCAGACTGAGATTGCGTTCAATCTATAGATCCGCTGGTGAAGAACTGACATCTTTGTAATATTGAGTCTTCTGATCTCAATGAAATTTTATGGTCTCAGTCTTGGTTAGCAATATGGGTGAAATTGTACCCACAAAGTTTCTAGGAGCGAGCGCTATGTTAGTCATCACCCTGTGATTAGATAGTCGAGGAAGAAGGTTAGAAATCGTTAGGGTCATTTCATAAACAATAAAGTTAAGTCTGAATCTGTATCTTGTCATCATAAAGCTGGATTGCTATATAGTCTATAGAGTTCACTAAACTTCTCTCTCTTTTTTTATAAGATTTTATTTATTTGACAGAGAGAGAGAGAGAGTGAGAGAGAGCATGAGTGGGAAGAGGTGCAAAGGGAGAAGGAGAAGCAGATTCCCAGCAGAGCAGGAAGCCCTATGTGGGGCTCGATCCCAGGACCCCAGATCATGACCCGAGCTGAAGGCAGATGCCCAGCCAACTGAGCCACCCAGGCGCCCCTACACTTCTCTACAACATTGAAAGATAGACTTGTTTTAATATGTATCTTCCAAAGATTGTTGACTTGTAACCTTGAGATTACGTTTGATAAAATGTTTGTGACAGAAAATTATATTTGTTCACTTAAAGTTAGAGACTCTATTTGTCATAGGAGAGTGAATTTACTCCCCAGTCTTCTGATAATTAACTTTCTATTATCTCAGTGATTTTGTAACTACCTCAACCAGGATTATAAAATAGTGTGGAGTTTCTGGTGCTAGCAATCGTGTCTGTTTTCCTTTCTTTAATTTCGCTTTGCACTAAGAGATTCTGATCTGAAAATTCAAATTTGTTTGATTATTATTATTATTTTATCCCAAAGAATTTTTTTCCTATTGTTTTATTTGACCACATCTAATCTGATCTTTCAGGAACTTTCAATTTTTATTGTGGTAAGAACACATTTTGAAGTGCACAATGCAGTATTGCTAACCGCAGCCACAGTAAGCACAGCACAGCATTTCTCTTTCAGTCTCTCTCTATAAAGCCTTCTCCTGGATCAAGGCTCCATTTCTAACTTTTTAAAATTTTATTTTACCTCTTGTAAATGATAACACTTCCTACTCTGACCTCAATTTAATCTGGTATTCTAACTCACTGATTTTGTTTTCTAAAGTTTCCATCTTGCCATTCAGTGCCTCTGTTTGTTTTTAATATCAGTGCTCACATTTTTATTTCCAGTGTAAAAACACAACTCTCGAAGGCATTTGTTTGTATGTGCCATGGTTTTATTTAACTAGTTATTGAGGAAACCAGCAGGCAGACAAAAGGCCTGGGTCCAAGAGCATTTGAGAAATAGAGATGTACATCGTCAATAGGAAAAGAATGCCAAAACAGGGTCATTAAGTTAGACATAAGAGTGGCTAACATTTTACAGGAAATAAAACCACATCACCTTTGGGGTTAACTTTTTTACCAGGCTATTAAGAAAAACAATTTATTGATTTCTGTAAATTAACCTCTAACCTTACAATCTTACAGAATTATAACCTTCTGTACCATCATCGGTTGTGGTTTGTGATTAGACTGTGACAGCAATGCTACATTCCCCAAAAGGTCCGATCAGCATCAAGCAGGATTATTAGAAAATGCTCTAGCTTGGGGGAAAAAAGCATCTGTTTTCTTACTTCTTCTGAGATTGTAACACATTTTTCTCTTATACTAGGAACTCCTGCTTTTAAGCTGCTCTGGATTGCTGACTTTGGATGCTTCCTCTAACTGCTCTATGGTTTATGGCCCCCTTTGCCGTGTACGAAATTCCAACTATGTAATTGGGATTCTGGTTTCCAGTCATGGTATAGAATTTCCCCTGTTTCATTTTTGTTGTGTTTCAGCAGAAAATTAGCTGAGGGAGGGAGTAAAATGAGTATATCACTAGAATTACACAGTTGAAGCTCCTATCCCAGATAGCCAGGAATTTTCCTTGTTTTTTTCTTAAAAACATGCCCTTTAGAAATCCGTTATGATTATTACCTTTCCTGGTCAGCACAAACTTCAAGGAGACATTGTCATTTTACTCCTGTGATCCTAACCTATTATTTTACTTGTTGATTAGAATTAAGACCAAATGGCTTTATTTGTACATCCTTCTGAGATTAAATTGCACTCTTTAAAGCCATTCACCCCTTTAGAACTCTGATGAAATCTTTGGACACTCTTGTCAGAAAAATGCACACATGCATTCATACATAATGTTGTATATAACGTCAGGGAATTGTGGGGGGGTTCTTGATTCCCAACTATGAGTCTCAATTTAAAAACAGTGGTTTTTGAGGTAAGAGTATGCCACCAACAATGCCCCATGACGACCAACTAAAATAATGATATCTATCTAAACCTATATCTATAAAGAGGCAAAAATAGAGTTTATGGGGGCGCCTGGGTGGCACAGCGGTTAGGCGTCTGCCTTCGGCTCAGGGCGTGATCCCAGCGTTGTGGGATCGAGCCCCACGTCAGGCTCCTCCGCTGGGAGCCTGCTTCTTCCTCTCCCACTCCCCCTGCTTGTGTTCCCTCTCTCGCTGGCTGTCTCTATCTATCTCTGTCAAATGAATAAATAAAATCTTTTAAAAAAATAGAGTTTATGTACTGGTTTTTACATTATCTACATTTTGCAGATTGTTAAAATGACTTGCCTTTGGCTTCAAGGCTGTGGCGATATGATCCCCAAACATGTTTTGCTCCATGCTTCACAGGATAATAAACAAATGAGAGTTTTATTTTAAACGTTTGAAGCCTAATCTGAAATGCTTATGTCATGAGTATCTTCTGCCAACTTTAAACACACTGTTTTTCTACAAAAGAGGAAGTGGTGGCCGTGTGAGAGACCTAATTTGTCAGGAGGAGAATGCTTTCCAGATGGGTTTCCTACTTTCCTCATTACGGGGGAAGGAAAAACCAATCTGGGAGCAGTTGCAGCAAATGGAGAAGACTTAAACTGAATGCAACGCTCTTGGGAAACGGAGGGTTAATGACAATTGATTTGGGAAGCTTCAGGGCAGCGTCTGCTAGGACCGTGCAGTTTCAACACACACACACACACACACACACACACACACACACACACACACACACACACACACACACACACACACACACACACGTCCCGGCGCCATGAGCAGTGTGGGGCAGGAAATAACCCGCAAGCTGGGCTCGGAGGCAGAAGGCAAGTCTGAGAGGGGTGCTGGGCCCGAGTTAGGGAGTGGTCTGGACCCTCAGGACAGCTGCTGGGCCTCACAGCCCAGAACCTCCAGCCTCAGGGCAATCTGGCGCGCCCAGGTCTGGGGGTAAATTCTAAGGTAGCGAGTCAGTAGTGGCGGGTCCACAGAGTTCACCACAGGTGTGAAGGAGTCTTGATTTCCCTGAAAAACCTGAAAGAAGAAAAACAGCATTTATGAGTTGTCTGACAGGACGAACATTACAATGTTTGTCCCCCTTCCCTCTCTCCAGGCCGCTGAGTCCGTTGGCCTCCTACTGTGTCAGCCACAAACCGGTACCTCCGCCCCAACATGGCCCTCACCCTCATTAGCATCTATCGCAGTGCCCCTCGCGAAGCACAGACGTTTTTCCACTCCCGATTGAGTAGTCCATGATTCCAGCAGTCCCGGACTGAATTATGGGGTGGGGGGGCGACTGGATGACTCTGTGTTCTATGCCTCAGCCTGGGAAAGTGGGTGTGACATGTAGAATTAAGAGCACCCTTTGCTCCAGCTATGCTTTATATCTGGAATGTTCTCATCCACTTGCCAAAATCTCAGTGAAACTGACTGTTCTGTCCAAGGTTACGCATGGCAACTGCCTGCTGAGCCATGTGGAGGAGGGAGTCGGGTTTCTGCCCCAGTGCATTTGCTGTTGCAAGGCGAGTGCACAATAAATGGTATCTACAGCCATGAGTTGGTTTCATACGTTGGTTTCATACCTCTTGCTACTAACTTCAGAATCATAACAAAACAACACAATGTCAATCAGCTCCACGAGGGTCAGAGACCTTGGTCACTGATATCTTCCACACATAGAATGAATAGTATAGTGTATATACGTGGCAAATACACTATAAATACCATTAAAGTTTGTGTGTTTGACGAAACTCTTGAAAAACATTAAGGTCCCTGTTCTTGTACATCTTCTGTTAGACTTATTCCTTGTTATGTCCCCTCAAGTTTTTATTTTCAAATGTTACCCTCAAGAAATTGAAAGAATAATGCAATGAACACTTAAATCCTTCACCTACATTCACTAATTGTTAACTTATTGAGATTTTTACTCTATTTCTCCACACACATGCTTACACACACACACACAAACACACACACACATTTCCTGAACTACTTGAAAGGAAGTTGTAAACATCATGGCATTTTACTCCTAAATACTTCAGCATGTCAAACCTAAAAATAAAAGCATTTATAACCATAGAATAACGTTATCATATCCACCAAATGTTAATACTGATATAATATAGCCTAATATTTAAATCACCTTTAAACCAGAACAGACTCCTAGTCTCTGGACTTTTTTTTTTGTCATTTATGACATTGACATTTTTAAAAGTCTAGGGCTACTGTGTTTTAGAATGTCCCACATTCTAAGTTTGTGTGACTGCTTTCTCATTATTAGATTTTGGTTAAATCTTTTTTTAAGATTTATGTATTTTTTTGAGAGAGAGAGAGTGAGCACCCAAGCAAGAGGAGCAGAGGGAATCTCCCAACCCTGAGATCACGACCAAGAGTCTGAAGCTTAACCAACTGTGCCACCCAGCTGCCCCTTGGATAAACATTTTTAGTGAGAAAACCCAGTGCGTGATGTGTCCTTCCCATTAGATCACATCAGGGGACACATGATGCTAGTTTGCCCCATAAATTGATGATGCAAAGTTTGATCACGTAGTAAAGGTGGTGTCCACCAACTCACTCTGTTATAAAGGTGATCATTTCCCTTCCCTAACAATCTGTGCAATGATACTTCGAGACCATGTAAATATTCCCCATCAAGCTTTCATACAATGGTTTCAGCATTCATTGAAGTTCTTTACAAGTATTAAATAGTATATTAATGAGTGCAAATTGATTTCCTAATTTTGTCATTTCTTCTACAGTATTAGCGGAATTCTGTGGAGAAAAGCTCCTTCTCCCCCTTTATATTTTTAACTATGATTCTGGACTCCTGGATTCTTTCTCTATTGTATGTATTATAATCCATTACCATCATTATTCTTTTTGATGCTCAAATTGTTTCAAATTTGGCCAGCAGGAACCCCTTCAATCCAGCTCTTGTGTCCTTTTCAAAAGACCGCATTAGTGTTCGTGCATTCTGGCACACCAAGATGTTCCAAGATTACCTGACAGCTTCTTTGCTCTAGCTTTGGAATCAGTAATTTTTCGAAGGATCCCAGCTTCCTTTTACTGGGAAATGGTATCTACAGGCCAAGAGTACTCTGGGTTCGTTGAGGCTCCGCTCCAGGCCGAGCCTCCTGTTCAATGCATCTTCGCAGGTTGGACATTTTTATCTCATAGCAGAGGCACAAGAGACTGAGCCAAACACACACATTTAGGGGTGCCTGCGTGGTGCAGTCGTTAAGCGTCTGCCTTTGGCTCAGGGCATGGTCCCAGAGTCCTGGGATCGAGCCCCACGTCAGGCTCCTCTCCTGGGAGCCTGCTTCTTCCTCTCCCGCTCCCCCTGCTTGTGTTCCCTCTCTCGCTGGCTGTGTCTCCGTTAAATAAATAAATAGAATCTTAACAAAAAAACCAAACACACACATTTAAAGTTTCTGTTTGGACTCACATTCCATTGGTCAAAATGAGTACTATTGCCAAGCCCAAAGTCAATGGAGTTTTCAAGGAAACAGGCAGTGAAAAAATCAAGAACAATAATACCTTTTACCTCATGTGCTGTTTTCTGTTCATTTAGAAATTCTTTATGACTTCTTGTTCCAGCAATAACAGATGAGTTATGCAGGCAGGGGCAAGAAAGTCGGGCGGAGTATTACGTTAATTAGCCCAGGAACACCCTCTGCTGCTGATAAAGTGAAGTGCAATTTCTTTAATAGAAACGCGCTTGTGACTTGTGATGTTTTTGCTTTTATAGGACACTTGATTTCCACCAGTTGATTTCTGTTCTTGTGCATCACCAAGCCTCCAACAGATGTATCCCCCTTCACCAGAAACGGTGTCACCTCTAGTCCCACATACTTTCAATCCCTTTCCTTTCGGTTCCAGAAGCCAGTACTCTGATCCACAGGTCTCAAATATTAGTATTTCTTCACTTCTCTTTCCACAAGTGATTTTATTTGTTTTCTACCACTGACCTTTTCTCTTGTTTTGCACTTAACCGACTGAGCCACCCAGGTGCCCCTATGTTTTTCATTTCTAAAAGTACTTTTATTTTCCCAAAACCACCTAATAATTTTGGATAATTTGGCATTTATTTTTATGTTTTCATAGTTCATCAATATCTGATGTTTTTCAGATTCTAACTCTGTATTGACTGTTTCTGCTCACTTGTCTTTTTAAAATTTAATTTAATTAATTTTTTTAAAGTAAGCCCCACACTCAGGGTGCCTGGGTGGCTCAGTGCATCAAGCATCTGCTTTTGGCTCAGGTCATGATCCCAGGGTCCTGCTGTTGAGCCCCCATATCAGGCTCTCTGCTCAGCAGGGAATCAGCTTCTTCCTCTCCCTCTGCCCCTCCCCCGGCTTGTGCTCTCTCTTTCTTTCAAATAAATTTTAAAAATCTAAAAACAAAGTAGGCTCCACACCCAACGTGGATTCTTGAACTCATGACTCTCAGAATCGTATGCTCTACTGACTGAGCCAGCCAGGAGCCCCTCTGTTCACCCGTAGTCAAGTTGGTTTGTTGTCTTGCATGTTTGTTAATATTTATGATCTTATCATTTTCGGACGTGGGACTCTTGGAGACCTAAACTGGGAGTGGACTTGAGCATGGTTCTTCCAGATGGCAGGAGGTGCTACTAACCTGAGACTGCTTTAGCTGCCGTCTGGGGTTCATTCCTTAATGCATTCAGTTCTCCTTGCATTTGGTGAGGAGGCTGGAGAGTTCCCTTTCCTTACCGAGTGTAACAATGCATTAAGTACTATATACTATAGGACCCCGGATGGCTCAGTCCGTTAAGTGTCTGCCTTCTGCTCAGGTCATGGTCCCGGGGTCCTGGGATGGAGCCCCGCATCTGGTTCCCTGCTCCGAGGGGAGCCTGCTTCTCCCTCTGCCTGCCGCTCCCCCTGCTTGTGCTCTCTCTCAAATAAATAAATAAAATCTTTTTAAAAAAGTATGTACTATAACTGAGATAGGCTTTTTATCATGATAATATATACGTAACATATAACTTACCATTCCGACCAGTTTTAAGTGTACAATTCAGTGGCATTAAATAGATTCACAATGTTGTACAAGCATCACCACCATCCATCTGCAGAATTCTTCACCTTGCAAAACTGAAACTCTATGTATTAGACAACAACTCGACATTAACCTCTCCCCCAAGTCTTTGTTCTACTTTCCGTTTCCATGAACTTGCCTATTCCAGGTATCTCATTATATTGTTAATTTTGTGTGTCAACTTGACTAGGTCAGGAGGTGCCCAGATATTTGGTCAAACACTACTCTGGGTGTGTCTGGGAGGATGTTTTTGGATGAGATTAACATTCAAATGGTAGAGTGAATAAAGCAGATTGCTCTCCAATCGTTTGAAAGCCTGAATAGGACAAAACGATGACCTTCCTCTGAATAAGAGAGAACTCTTCCAGCCTGACTACCTTTGAACTGGGACATTGGCTTTTCCAGGTTTGGGGCTCAAACTTTATTACTGGCCCTTCCTAGGTATTGAGCCTGCTGGCCTTCAGCCTAGGATTTACATCATCAGCTATCTTGGCTCTCAGGCTTTTGGAGTTGGACCAGAACCAGACCACTGGTACTCCTGGGTCTCCAGCTTGCTGGTTCTACCTGCAGATCTTGGGACTTGTCAGCCTTCACAATCATGAGCCAGTTCCTTACAATAATCTCTGTATACACAGACATACGTACACAGGTGGGCATGCACACACACATTCTATCAGTTCTGTTTCTCTGGAGAAGCCTCACTAATACATTGACATAAATGGACTCATACAACATTTGTCCTTTTACGTCTGGCCTATTTCCGAACGCCACATTTCCCATGCCCCACGGCGGGGTGTGACCTGTTTCATTTCACATAATGCATTCAAGGTTCATCCATATGGTAGCATGTATCACAGATACACCTTTTTAAAAATGGGAATGTCCTGTAGATTATTTATTATCTATACTCTGGTCCACTGAACTGCCAGAAACAGAAGTCTGATCCAGCATTGGAGGATCAGGGAATTCTTCCTGGAGGAGATGACGTTTATCTGAGACTTAACAAATGAGCCAAGTAAAAGGGGCAGAGCAAAGCACCTAGAAAAGAAGTGTTCTCTGTAGAACAAACAGTTATGTATAAAAGCCTGGTATGAGGGGCACCTGGGTGGCACAGCGGTTAAGCGTCTGCCTTCGGCTCAGGGCGTGATCCCGGTGTTGTGGGATCGGGCCCCACATCAGGCTCCTCCGCTATGAGCCTGCTTCTTCCTCTCCCACTCCCCCCTGCTTGTGTTCCCTCTCTCTCTGGCTGTCTCTATCTCTGTCAAATAAATAAATAAAATCTTTAAAAAAAAAAAAGCCTGGTATGAGAAAGAACATGCTGTTTTTAGGGACCTGAGGGGTTCTTAGTATAGGATAGCAAGATTTGTTATGTCCTCAAATTAGCATAATTTGTTGACTTATCTAGCAAACCCACATCAAGAAGGAAGATTGTCTGGGTTCTGTATGTTAAAGGTCAATGAGAATTGGACTCTAAGTTGCTGATGAGGATACAGACATCTTTCAACATTTGGCAAACAACTCTCATGTCTTTCATGGTGCCTATTACTGTAGATACCCAATAAAATTTATCTTGAAAGCTTGATCATATATCAACCTTGTTCTGTTTCTAAATGTCAAGCCCTAGGAGAGATTTTGTGCCTTTCCCATGAGACCAGCGTACCTTTACTTTGCCGTTCTGAAGAAAAAGAGTCCAGTTATGGCCATCTTGACTACTGGCGATGAGGAACTCCTTCACATACATGCTGGTAAGGAGAGATTTCACCCCCTGGGTGGTTATTCCTGTGACTTTCATTGTCTTCTGGAAGTCCACTTGCAGCCACTCATTTGGATTATTTGCCTGGGGAAGTCAGTTAGACTAGTATCATGTTGGTTACTATTTGCTCCCAGAAACCCTCACAGCCTTCCTCCTTCACCACGTCACAGCAGGTATCATCACTCTGCGTTTTAATGGTCTCTTTGTCAGTCTCCCTTATTAGACTCTAAGCAACTTCATTGCTGAAAGTTTTCATGATTCGTCCCTGTATTCTCAGGGTCTGACATTTAATAGGTGCCCAGTACATGTTTGGTAAATGAATATATGAGCCGTATATAGATAGAGTATTACAAGTTCGGCAATGTGTTATACAAGCTGTTTTGCTTAAAGTGAGCCCCTTAGAGGAGCAGAGACCACTGACTGCATTCAACCCCAAAAGATATTCAGTGTTTGAAAATCACAGATTCAGTGGTTCTGGAAAAACAGCTGTGCCCAATGAACTGTACACGACCGTGACACTTTCCTTTGAGGCTACTACAATTCCTTCACAGATAACAGCCCAGTATTCATAGAGAGATTCTGCTTCTAGGAGGTTCAATGAGGGATCATTTCCCCCAACAAATGCTATGTGAAATCACATGGCACATCCACGAAATATCTGTGGGGAGTTTTTCGCCCAGAGGCCTTCACCCTTGACACATTTTTGGGAACAACCGGGTGACAGAAGTGCCTCTAAAGAAGCAGTCAAGGACTTTCCCTATTCTTTCCCAACCTGTGCTCCCTGTTCTGCATCAGTTAAATGGCAAATTTGTTGCCTCTTACCTGAGGTCTCCAGGCATTAGTCCTCCCCTGGAGGTGCAGTCGGGCTTGTGAAGGAGACCACGTGGCAAACATACTGTTTAAGTAGGATGAGGCAGTAATCTGGGCGTCCGCTATTGCTTTATTCTCCATTCCCAGTGGCATGCTGCAACCTCAGAGAAATTAAAGGGATGTAATCATCGGTTACTGTTAACCTGACATGCCCCTCATGTTCGGGTCAGCTCTTCTTAGTTCTGTTTGACTTTGATTTGCCTTGTTAATAGTACCTTGGGAGGTGGCTGCCCCTAGGGAATCCCATGGTTAGAATGACCAAGTCCTGGGTTTGCTCAGGATCGGGCTGGTTTTAGCATTAATAGTTTTGTGTCCTGGCAAATCCCCCTACTCTTGAGAACACTCGGATGGTTAGTCATCCTACCCAGGGTTGGGAGAGGGAAGGATACATGAAGACTTGGCACTTACTGTTTAAATCACAGCCCATCAGCTCCATGCGAAGAGTGCTGCGGATGCTGTAATGTGTTGGGTGCAAACGGATGTACCGAGCAATAATTGGAGGGTTAAAAATATTGTGTTTTATCCCAGATGAATCCACATTGGCAAAGAAGACCTGTACAGACAGATTAGCACAGGTACATGGAAAGTGGAGACAGTAAAAAGTAATTCCTCCCAATCATATTTTCCTTCTAATTTTGCTTTGTGTGTTTCTCAACAGCATTCAACACTCAAATAAAACCGTTCTAGCTAGACAGATGTTAGAATGGAATACTCGAAGGAGAGCAACACCTGGAAGAAGAATGGAACAAGGGAGATTAAGTCTGGGCAGGTGAAGTGGTCTTCTGCTTTGGGGTCCTGTAAAAGGCTCATCAAAGTTGAGGAAGCCATTTATGGCTTTGCTAATCCAGCGGTGTCAGGAACACCTGGGAGCAATTAGAAATACTGTATCTTAGGCTCTATGCCAGATCTACTGAATCAGAATGCGAAGTTTGAGAAGTGCTAGCTTAGGGCAGAGTCAGCACCCTACCACACTGGCCTCAGAATAATCTTACAAGAATGTGGGTCGTGTGTGTATGTGTTTGTGTGCATGAACTATGAGGCTTTAATGAATAATTCCTTGTGTATGAACTTGTGAGACACATGTTAACATCCAACATGTGGGGTTAAGACCTTGACAAGTCTAGGTTCCAGAAGAAAGTACACAGCGTATTTAAAGGAAAAGGAACACAGTTTGAGAAATATGATAGTAATACCTATTCAAAAGGCCTAGATTTAAACCATGGCATACAGTATAAGAAAAGTTGAAAATTACCTTTTACAAAACACCTGGGATTTGTATCCACTTGAATACACTAAAACAGGAATCAATTTAAGTCTGTTATATAATCACACATCAGAGTTATAGTATTATGGGGAATTTTCTAAGAAATTGTTTTGCTGGGGTGGGTGCCTGGGTGGCTCTGTTGGTGAAGCATCTGCCTTCACCAGGTCATGATCACAGGGTCTTGGGATTGAGCCTCAAGCTGGGCTCCCTACTCACTGCGGAGTCCGCTTCTTCCTCTCACTCTGCCCCTCCCCAACTCATTCTCTCTCTCTCTCTCTCAAATAATAAATAAAAAATCTTTAAAACAAGAATATAGAGGGATGCCTGGGTGGCTCACTTGGTGACGTGTCTGCCTTTGGCTCAGGTCATGATCCTGGAGTCCCAGGTTCGAGCCCCACATTGGACTCCCTGCTCAGTGGGGAGTCTGCTTCTCCCTCTGCCACTGCTCCGCCCCCTACTCTTGTTCTCTCTCTTCCTTGCTCAAACTCACTCTCTCAAATGAATAAATAAAATCTTAAAAAAAAAAGAATATGGGGCACCCGGGTGGTTAAGCATCTGCCTTCTGCCCAGGTCATGATCTCAGGGTCCCTCTCCCTCTGATCCTCCTCCCTGCTTGTGCTCTCTCTCTCTCAAATACATAAAGAAAATCTTTAAAAAAATATAGATCCAAAAATCTTCAAATAATTTTAGCCAACTGAATCCAGCAGCACATTATAAATATTACATTTCATGTCCAAATAGGAATACTCCCAGGAATACAAAGATGCTTCAACAAAAGAAAATTACTTAACACTAAATTAATAAAACAAAGGTGAAAAAAACCCACGTGATCCTCTTAACTGATGCAGAAAAAGCATTCAGCAAAACCCAGTTTTTCCTGACAAAAAATACCAGCAAACTAGGAATAGAAGGGGAATTACCAAACATAATAAAGGGCATTTATGAAATACCCATAGCTAATATCATACTCCATGATGGAAGACTGAAAGCTTTTCCCTTAACATCAGGAACAAGACAGGAATGCTTGCTTTTATTGCTTCTATTCAAGATTGTAATGGTAATCCTACCCAGGGCAATGACACAAGAAAAAGAAATAAAAGGCATCTAAATTGGAAAGGAATAAGGAAAACTATCTCTTCTCAGATGATATTATATAAAATAAAAAAATTATATAAATTTTATATAAAATATAAAAAATCCTTGGGGCGCCTGGGTGGCACAGCGGTTAAGCGTCTGCCTTCGGCTCAGGGCGTGATCCCGGCGTTATGGGATCGAGCCCCACGTCAGGCTCTTCTGCTATGAGCCTGCTTCTTCCTCTCCCACTCCCCCTGCTTGTGTTCCCTCTCTCGCTGGCTGTCTCTATCTCTGTCCAATAAATAATAAAATCTTTAAAAAATATATATATATATAAAAAATCCTAAACAATACACAAAACACATAGAGTTAATAAGTGAATTCAACAAAGTAGCAAGGATATGAGATCCACACACAAAAATCAGTTGTGTTTTTATATAGTAGCAATGAAAAAATCTAAGATGAATTTGATGACAATTCTATTTTTTAAAATATTTTATTTATTTAGGGGCGCCTGGGTGGCTCAGTCGTTAAGCATCTGCCTTCAGCTTAGGTCATGATCTCAGGGTCCTGGGATTGAGTCCCAAATCGGGCTTCCTGCTCAGCGGAGAGCCTGCTTCTCTCTCTGCCTGCCACTCCCCCTCCTTGTGCTCTCTGTCTCTCTCTTTCTCTGACAAATAAATAAAACATTTAAAAAAATAAATTAGTATGTTTTTTAAAAAGGTTTTATTTATTTCTTTGAGAGAGATAGCATCAGTAGGGGGGAGGGGCAGAGGGAGAAGTAAACACCCCGCCAAGCAGGGAGCCTGATGTGGGGGTAAATTCCAGGACCCTGAGATCACGACCTGAGCCGAAGGCAGACACTTAACCAACTGAGCCACCCAGGCATCCCCAACAATTCTATTTAAAATAGCATCAGATGGATTTAAATACATAGGAATAAATTTAGCCAAGGGGGTGCAAGACTTGTGCACTGAAAATTACAAATCATTGCTGAAAGAAATTAAAGAGGACCTAAATAAGTGGAAAGTCATCCTGTTTCAGTAAATTGAACATTTAATATTGTTAAGATGGCCCTAATCCAAGGCAATATAGAGATTCAACGCAGCCCCTATCCAAATCTCAGTGACTTCGTTTTGCAGAAATATTAAAGCCAATCCTAAATGCATATGGGCCCGCAAGGGACACAGAGAGCCAAAACAATCTGGAAAAAGAGCAAAGTGTGGGAGGACCCACACTTCCCAATTTCAACACTTACTTCAGAGCTACAGCAATCCTAAAAAGTGTGATACTGACATAACGGTAGACATATGGGTCACTGTTTTGGTATTTAGAGTTAGAAATAAACCCACAGACGTATGAATAGTTGATACTGAACAAGGGTGCCCAGGTCATTCAATGTAGGAATGAGCAATCTCTTCAAGGAATGGTACTGGGAAAAATGAATATCCACAGACAAAAGAAAGAATGCAGAGTCCACTTTGAAACTGTGTCTGAAAATGAACACCAAAAATGGATCACAAGCCTAAATGTAAGCGAGGAAACTGGGAAACCCTTGGAATAAAACATAGATGTAAATCCTGGTGGCTTTGATTATGCAACGGTTCCTTAAGTGTGGCAGCAAAAGCAGAACCACAAAAGAAGAAGGAGGAGGAGGAGNGGAGGAGGAAGAAAAACAAAGGGAAAGTTGCACCCCATCCAAACGAAAAACATTTGTGCATCAAAGGACTCTGCCTAGAAACTCTATTACACAACAGTTCCTTAGATATGGTAGCAAAAGCATAGCCAGAAAAAGAGGGGGAGGGGGAGGAGGGGGAGGGACTGTCTGGAAAGTGAAAGGCCCAAACCCCCAGGATGGGAGAAGCATTTGCAAATCATGTATGTGATAAGGGCTTATTTTTCAGAACGCATAAAGAAC
>NC_048238.1:112023067-112048353 GCF_002007445.2 Ailuropoda melanoleuca
CAAACAAAAAACCATACTCTTAAATATAGAAAACAAACTGATGGTAACCAGAAGGGAGGTAGGTGTAGGGGTGGGTGAAGTCGGTGATGGGGATTAAGAGTGCCCGTATCGTGATGAGCCCTGAATAATGTATAGAGTTGTTGAGTCACTATATTGTACACCTGAAACTAATATTACACTGTACATTAATTGTACACCTGAAACTAATGTAACACTGTATGTTAATTATACTGGAATTAAAAAAGGAAAGTGGTTAGGGTACATCGTCCTTTGTGGTTTTGCTTTTCTTAGTGTACTGCTCTCAACCTGGGCTACAGGCCTGGCCAGCTGCCTTACTGTCTTATCCATGAGGGAGCAAAAGTCATCCTGAGGGTATAGCACAAGCTGATACCCTGCATCCACTTCCCCCCTCCCACTAGGTGGGAAAGGTGGGACATTCTTCAGGCATTCCTGGCTGCCCAAGAGCAAAGGAAGAGGAAAAACAGATGGTTAACTGATAGAGATCACAGTCATGCAGAACATGATTCTCCCATCAGTTTTGCAACTGTCTTAATGACTTATAAGAAAAAAAGTAATCTTGGGGCGCCTGGGTGGCTCAGTCAGTTAAGCATCTGCCTTTGGCTCAGGTCATGTGGGATCGAGCCCCACGTCAGGCTCTCTGTTTGGCGGCGAGCCTGCTTCTCCCTCTCCCTCTCCCTCTCCCTCTGCCTGCTGCCCCCCCCCCACTTGTGTGCTCTCTCTCTCTCTCTCTCCCCCTCTCAAATAAATACATAAAATATTTAAAATAAAAAAAGCAGTCTTATCAATAGCCAGACCTCCAGAGACCTATAGACTCAATTTCCTGGGACCCTAACATCACCTTCCCCTCCATAGGATACAAAATCTTATATAATTAGTCATTCCTCACAACCTCAGTGCAGCTCTTTCTGCTCACGGGTCCTGCCCCTGTGCTACAACAAAAACACCCTTTTTTGCACCAAAAAAGTCTTAAGAATGCTTTCTTGGCCACTGGCTACCAAACCGCACTTCAAACCACATCATTACAAAAAGAATGGTCAGGAGTTACGATATGTGTCTGTGACAGTATTTGCATTTGGGCTTAAGGAAAAGCCTCCTTAGGCCTCTGGTCTAAAGTCATTGCATTGAGGACGTAGTCGGGGAGGGATTACCAGAAAGCCTGGCGCTGGGTGTACCAGAATAATCGTAGAAAACATGAAGGTTGTTTTTCATTTGCCATTGGCTCATTTATAGATCTCCCTCAGAAACTTCATAGCATAGATAGCTGGGCCAATGCCAGATTTCAGTGATTTTCACAGACTTTGAAAAAATCACTTGATAATTATCAACTTAACGTCAAAACAACACTGATTTCTAACATGACCAAAAATAAATATTTTTAAAGGACATTAAAAATAGTTTTCTTTTTAACCTGAAAACCAGAAAGAGCCACATCCCTGAAATGTTCATTGATAAATCAAAATTAATATTTACATTATTATAGACTATTGAGAATAGTGGCAGTGAAGCAGTGGCCCTTATAGGTTCCCCTGTCCCTCTTTACGTGGGACATCTGTGATGAGAAATATTGCTGATGAAAAATAGTTTGTATGTGAACGAAACAAAGATATAAAAACGTTTGAGAATCACTATACTGGAGGACGATGACTAAGACTGAAATCTCCACTTTAGGCAAACTCTAGGATGGAAGGGTTCCAGTTAATGGTAACTGCCTGGGCATCTCTACTGCCATTAGACTAGACCAGCAGTCCCCAAACTTTTTCTTAAAGGGCCAGATGGAAATATTTTAGTCTTTTCAGGCCACAAGTTATCTCTATGGCATAATCTCTGTTTTGCAACTTTAAACCTCTAAAAACCATTCTTAGCTCACAGTCCATACAAAAGCAGGTGGTAGTACAAATCCATGGATGGACTCTAGCTTACTCATCCCTTTACTAGAACATAGAACATAGTAGTTACTCAGTAGCTGTTTGTTAAATGAATGACCTTCATGAGAGTAGTTAATAACTCTATTATCATATTGAATGAGAAAGACTGAAAATAAATAAACTAGTCATTCGACTCCAAGTTCTAGGAAACAAAAAATAAAACCAAAAGAAAGTAAAAGAGAATTTTTAAAGTTTTGAACAGAAATTAATAAATCAGAAAACAACTTCAGGGGCACCTGGGTGGCTCAGTCGGTTAAGCACCTGACTCTTGGTTTCGGCTCAGGTCATGATCTCGGGGTCATAGGCCTGAGACCTGGTCAGCGCTCTGCACTCAGCACTCAGTGCAGAGTGCGCTTTAGACTCTCTCTCTCTCCCTCTCCTTTGGGCTCACGCTCACTCTCTTTCTCCCTCAAAAAAAGAAATTTAGGGGCACCTGGGTGGCACAGTTGTTAAGTGTCTGCCTCCGGCTCAGGGTGTGATCCCAGCGTTCTGGGATCGAGCCCCACATCAGGCTTCTCCGCTGGGAGCCTGCTTCTTCCTCTCCCACTCCCCCTGCTTGTGTTCCCTCTCTCGCTGGCTGTCTCTCTCTGTCAAATAAATAAATAAAATCTTAAAAAAAAAAGAAATTTAAAAAACAAACAACTTCAGATCTACGTTTGCTTTTAAGACAAAGAGTTGATTCTTTGAAAATCCAATAGAATAGACAAACACTCACTCTGGTAAAGGGAAAAAAAGAGAGAAATATGTATGTATGTATGTAGTATGGCTCTATGGCATACGCAGGGAGCTAGAACTCGAATGTATACATTCACAGCAATTAGTGATCATACCAAAGATGCTGAAAATCATTTGATTAAATTCTGCAGCCATTCTAAATAATACAGAAGTAGAAAGAAACTTTGTAAATGTGATAAAAAGTGTTTGAAACTAACAGTGAACATTAAAGAGTGAAATATGGGATCCATTCATAGTAAAGTCAAGAAAAGATAGGCTTCCTTGTTTTATATATATATGTCTATATACGTGTCTCTGTGTGTGTGTGTGTGTTTATGCATATTAATCACAAAAGCATTTAGGGTGACTGCTATTTCCTGTTTACCAGATCCTGCCAGCATAATGTTATCAATGTAGTGGACCAGTATGGTATTCCGTGGGATGTCAAGATGTTTGGAGTTCTTTGGGTCTATATTACAACAAAGAACAAGGGAGTTGGCATTGTCCTGAGACGTGAATAGTAAAGTGAATACTCTTGTTCTCACCTTGCAAATGCAAATCTATTCTGATTTTGCTTATCAATGGGAATGAAGGAAAAAGCATTTTCTAGGCCAGCTGTTCCATCCATATCAGGTGCCTAGGGCTGTGTTAATTTGTTCCAGAGAAGATACCACATCTGGAACTGCAAAATTTTTGTTATCACCGCCTGACTACATTTGTGCTATCTGTCATTTCCCCATGACTCATCTGTCTTTTATAGTGGCCAAACAGGGGCCCTAAGGAGACTAGACACTGGCTCGTGAGGCAACTATTCCAGGTGTAGTCACTGAAAGACTTATGCAGAGAAAAGATGACTGCCTCAGAGACTGGGGAAAGATTGCGTCCTCAGGCAAGGAGATTCAGGGGGACTTGAAGCTTGGCAGTTCTCAGCCTCATCCATGTCTGCGTAAATGTACCCATCCCAGGTCTCAGAGTTCCACTTCTTTCCCTTCTTTCCACCGGTACCCTTACCTTAGCATAATAGACCTGATGGAGTGGACCATTTAATTGTCACTGCAAGTCTGTAATTCATATGCTCAGCCATTAGGCTCGGTCTTAAGTCTAAGTAGCTGTCTACAAGCAGAGGGTACAGAAGACTCCTCCAGAGCTCCACGGATGTGTCCTGATTCTCCA
The DNA here is from genome assembly GCF_002007445.2 of Ailuropoda melanoleuca. NCBI lineage: Eukaryota > Metazoa > Chordata > Mammalia > Carnivora > Ursidae > Ailuropoda > Ailuropoda melanoleuca. Next base: position 112,026,901 of record NC_048238.1, read on the forward strand.
CGTATGTTCATGGGTGTTCTCGTGTATATTCATAACATGCAATTTATTTTCCCCATGTATGCCATAAAAAGAAGGGCCATAAAAGGTTGACAGGTCACTCTACAATCAGCTGATGCTACAGTTCTTGCTATAGTGACTGAATGCCCCTGTCAATTGAGTCTCCCAATGTCTTTCTCAACACCTGTAACTCATCCCATAGTATCACTGGTAATAATCTGAGAAATTGTGATACCACCACATATCATGGATTACCCAACATCCAATCTTCTCCCCAAGCAAGGAAACCATACTTGAATTCCTTGAATATATTAGCAACCGTATCCTAGAATTCCATTTTGAGGGTATGTTTCTTAGGGCTAATTCTGCCATTAATTACCGTATAAGACAGAGTCTGAACAAGAAACAAGGAACACTCAAATTATAATAATTTGAGAAAAGTTTAATAAAGGTACTAGGTAGGCAGGTGGGGGCAGGGTATAGCCATCCCTAGGCCTGGTGGAAGGAGGAGCGGGAGCAGAATCCTAAAGGAGAAATTCCGGTGCTCGCTTTGGCAGCACATATACTAAAATTGGAATGATACAGAGAAGATTAGCATGGCCCCTGTGCAAGGATGACACACAAATTTGTGAAGCGTTCCATATTTAAAAAAAAAAGGAGAAAATTATGTAGATTCTTATAGTGGTTTATAAAAATGACCACAACTTCCTTGCATTCCTTCCACTGAGAAGTGGGGTCTGTGTCCCTTTCCCTTGAATCTGGGTGGATGTGTGAAACTGTCATGCTGTGAGAAGCTCAGATCTCATGGAAAGGCCATAGAGAGTTGCTTCAGTCAACAACCCCAGATGCTGTCCTAGCTAGGTTAGACAGCACCAACTACCAGACATGCAATTGAAGATGCTTCCAGATTATTCCAGCTTCCAGCTGTCAAATCTTCTCAGATGAGGCCCTAGATATTACAGAGCCCAGTCAACCATTTCTACTGTGCTAAAAGTCCTGACTCATGGAATCCATGAACAAAACAGAATGGTTGTTTTTATGACATTAAGTTTTGGGGTGGTGTGGTGCTCAGTGATAGTGACTGGACCAGGGAGAGAAAGCCACTCTGAAAGGAGCAGTCACCTTCAGTGGAGAGAGAGATACAGCCAAATCCTCTACAAGGAGGGCACCAGGAGAATAAATATCTTTCTTTATATATGTATACTTTTAAGTAAACTCAATGCCCAATGTGAGGCTTGAGCTCAGCCCCGAGATCAAGAGTTACATGCTCTACCAACTAAGCCAGCCAGGTGCTCCAAGAATAAATGTTTTGATCTTACTCTCCTTCCTTCCTCTGCTCTCTTGCCAGTGCTCCCAAAAGCTAGAAGATAAGGTAGCCTGTTGATGTATTCCACATAGGACAGGCTCACAGAACAAGAAGCAGGGTAGAGAAGCAGGACCATGGATCTAAAGGGGAAAACACGTGTTATCTTGCCCAGGACCATTTGAGGACTCTGAACTTTATTCTGAAGAGAAGAGGGAGACACTAAAAGGTTTTAGCAGGGGGCTGATAAAATGATTATCCCAAAAATGATGTGCAGCTTTTATTAGAGAAGAGGCTAGAAACAGGAGACGGCTAGTTAGGAATGTAGCATAATAGATGAAGAGTGAGGTGATGGGGCCTCAGGCAATAGTAACAGCAGTATAAATGAAACAGAAGAGATGTGAGGGGAATTACAAAGAAAGAATTGCTGGATTTGTGGACCAATTCATCAAAAGGCACGAAAATAAGGGAAGAGTAGACCATGATACTAAGGTTTCAAGCCTGTTTAATTTAGGGTCTTGTGATCACTTCCCAAGGTTTCACCCATCCCTTTATGTGGAAGACAGAAATCTTCATGTCCATTCATGGTTTCGCCCCCCTAAACTCGTCTTTAATCTCTTGCCTGCTGGACATTCGAATTGAATGCCCTGCTATCTTCTCGAACTGAAAATATCAATAAGCAAACTCATAATGTTATCAATCCACTCAATCCTAATCACATATTTCTGTCAACAGAACATCTCTTCATTTTTATTATCTATGAGATCTTTGATGGTACTACTTTTTATACGTAGGTCCATAATCACTCCTTTGCCCATAAGTTGAAAACTCTTTTTTGGAATTAAGTTTGTAGAAGCTAGGAGTGTTTGCCCCATATCTGAAATTTTTGTCAAAAGCTCTTTAAAAGATTTATGCGTTGTCTTGAAAGAACTAATTACATACCATTAAGGTCCCAGTGGAATTCCCTCGATAACTCTGCCACTTCTTTCCATCAAGACTGTACATGACGATAAACTGGGAGATGTAGAGGCTGGAGAACTTCTGACGGGCACCCTGGGTCATGATGCTGTGAATAATCATCGGTGCCAACAGATCCACCTACCAATGAAAACAACACTTTATTTTAAATGTATGTACCACCTTCTGAAATTAATTACTGGCTTAAGAAGGATCTATATCAATACAGATATGCTCAGTAGTACCCTGGATGTGTGGGAAACGGTGATATAAATGATGGGAACAAAAAGGGAAGGTGCTTATTGCGCTCCCAGGCTACTTTCCGACAAACCAGACCATTTTCAAATCAATGCGCTGCACATATGGACCCACAAAACCTAGTGCTCTGCCCATGCCTCAACCTCGGCCTCGTCAAAGCCAATTTTCTCCACTCTCCCCAGGCCAGTACCCCTCCCAACATCACTCTCAGCACTGTCAACTGCTGTCCCAGTGAGGGTTCTCCTTGCCAAGTATCTTATAATGGACCAATTCTCTGACAACTTACAATAATCACAGTAGAAATAGAGGCTCCTCCTCATTCCAGTCCATTAGAACTTGGCCCCACCATACTTACTGAACAATTCTACAAAGCTTGAAACAGTTTAGCTCAGTGGTTCTCAAACTTGGTAACCTTACCAAGGGCTTGTGCAGGGCTTGTGAAAACACAGAGTGCTGGATCCCATTCTCTTAATTTCCAATCCAGCAAATCTGGGTGGGATCTGAGAGAAAGCTCACTGCTGTTTCCCCCCACACACTCATTTAAAATAATGAATTTTTTTTCTTTAGGAAATTAAACTAGGTTTCCTGGAATGTCTAGAACTTATACTGATAGAACAATGCCTAACTCAGTTGTTTCAACTCTTCACCCTAAAACAGAGAGAAATACCCCTAAGAAAAGACATCTGAAGATGAGAATTGTAGCTGGTAGGAGCTTGGAGAATTTATTTCATTGTCTTTAAAAGGAATATTCTTCTCAAATAGGTTAAGATTTTTCTCTGATCTTAAAAACCTCTAAAGACAAAGATAATCACAATCAATTATAATCATTTTGTTATTAAACTCAAAGTTTAATAGCCATAAATGTCAGAAAATGCATTTTTACATTTCCTGTGTTATTTGCTATGTTAGGATCACATGGCAATTCAAATATCGCTTAAAAACATTTTTCATAGTTGTCAATTCTGACACATCAGTTGCCAAATTCTGTTGTTCCAAATGTTCACAGCTGAGCCATATCTTGGGAGAAGATAACCCTCCAGGGCTTATGAAAAAGGAGAAAAAATGACCCTGCCCAAATCCTTATAGACTCCTCTCATCCCAACCCAAATCTCTTTAATCTGAATATTGGAAAAGAGTAAATCCTTGAAGTTGGGTCATTAGCCTGAGAGAGAGAAAGAGAAAGAGAGAGAGAGAGAGAGAGTGTGTGTGTGTATAAGAAATCTGTGCTTCCTCTCTAAACCTAGTGGAGTCACTCATAAAGCCTGTACACGTTATAACAAGGAAAATGAGTAAAGTAAAATGATTGCATATTTAAGAAAAATAAACCGCTGTCCCCCCTTCAGGTGTTAGTTCAGAAACCATTTCTCCTTTCCTGATTCATCCCAATTTAGTGCTTTCTCTGTGCTGCTTCTTCACTTTGTATTAACTTCATTAGAGCATATTATTGTACTACAGTATAGAGCTTTCTTTCCTTGTCTGCCTTCCTTGTTACACTGAGATTCTTAAGGCAGTGAACCTGTTTGAGTTACCTAACCTCTCTGTGCCTCAATTTCTTTATCTGTAAAGTGGAGATAATAATGGTGTTTATAGCAAAGGTTTACCAGAAGGATTAAAGAGTTAATACATGTAATGTGCTGAGTTCAGTGCCTGACACATACTAAACACGTAATAAATGTTAGCTTTTATATTTTCTCTAGCCCCAGTATTTAACATGGCCTCCGGTATAATACTGATGCATAGCAAATGTTTTGGAATGAATGAGAGAATAATGGTAGAGTGGTAAGGAATTTTTTTCCCCATCCCCCCTAGAATGATTGGTTCTTAAAGAGAGCATGGACCACGCAAGCATTACAAGGCAGTATCTACTACAGGAATTTTGGCATCAGTTACTGCCCCCACAAGCAAGTCAAACTTAACTTGTCACAGATGCCTGGTACACTCAGATTGGATTGGTAATAACACTTGAGCTTAATGACCGTCTCCTTCAGTAAGTTCCATCCATCCATCCAAAGAATATATTTTTAGTATTTGTTATGCGCTAAGCACTGCTCTAGGTACTGGGAATAGAGCAATGAAGAAGAAGAAAAAAAAGCCCTGCCCTAATGGAACTTATATTTGACTTGGAGAAACAGACTACATATCATATATATGTTTTTATTTATATACAGCATCAAGTAGTGGTCAGTACAGAAGTAAAAGCAGCAGGGTAACAGGACAAAGAGTGGCACGAGCTTCAGAAGCTACAGTACTATCTTGGCTCAGATTACACGATACTCCCAAGTGAAGAAACTTCATTTTTCCTCTTGGTATTATGGCATAAACAACCAAAAGTACCAGGTGCAAAAATTGTGACTTTTGTTGAATTGACTTGTTCTAGTTCTTCATGTAGTATATGAGAGATCTTTTTTGGACCACTATTGCACTTTCTAGAAATTTTAATGAAGTCTTGCCAGCCACCTTTTCCACCTACATTCTGTAACTGAAAAATTCTTGGCAAACTGCCAATCTTATTTACTTCATCTTCTTATTGTGCCTTGTCTATATTATAATCGGAATCTTGGAGAAACTTGGCAATTACAGAGTCAACACTTTCACCTGTGTATCCAGCCATCTATTTGACTGTGACAACAAGACACATCTCTCTACAAGGAAGTAAGCAAAGCAGTAATGAGTCACTCAGTGTACAAATACAAACATTGCAGCTAGACATCTTTGATTCCCTCCCTGGCTCCCTAGAACCGTTTCTTTCTCTTTTTTTTGGAAGTCAACATAATTCTTTATTTCTCTGGGGGTATTTTATAAAGTTACCAGATCAAGAAAATGTATACCTGGGCTTCACTTGAGGCTGAGGTGATTTAATATAGATTGGGTGATAATACAATTAGGTGGATTTATAACTGGTTCAATTATCATAAGCAAAGTGTGGCAGTTAACAGAAGATTATCAACCTAAAGGGACCATTCTAGAAACGGTATAGTATAATGATTACAAATTAGGCCTCTGGAGCCCAACTATCACAGTTTGAATTTTGGCTCAACCACTTACTGGCTGTCTGACTTGGGGCAAGTTACTTTTCTTTGCTTCAGCTTTCTTATCTGAAATGAGGATGATAATAACAGTGTGGTAAGGATTTGATAGCTTGGACTTATTTAAAGCACACAGTTAGGAAGCCTTGTATACTTCAATAGTTGGATCATGAATTTACTAAAGTATAAAAACATTTACTGATCAAGCAGTAAATAATGTGAAACTGGGAAAACTAAGAAATTCTTTGGGAGACAGAAGCTTGACAAGCTGAAACAATGGGCCAAATCTAGTTAAGTGGAAACTTCACAGGGTCTATCACTCAGGTTCTTTGGGTAGGCATGGAAAAGGCACTCTATTTACTAGTCTCATTAGGTTGTAGCCAGTGAAGGAGACATAATTCCCCAAATGGAAATGAAAATGCTATCACAATAAATAACTAAGTGCAACAACAGCCGCAGGGCACCCAAATAGATGACAGTGTCTGCTACCCAGGGATACATGGAAGGTTGAAAGTGAAAACCACGTAAATACAAGATCAGAAAATGTGGTTTGACAGCTTCACAAAGAAACACTACATCGGAATTCGTGAACAGTCAGTTCAAATTGAGTCATAACTGGCAATGCCTACAAAACAAACCAAATAAGATGAGCTGACGGGACACTGACAGATGTGCTCTTTGCTTCTGCCTACTGGTAGGCTGGTTTATCTTTCCCTGATCCCTATTTATTATTTTAACCTCAAGAAAAAACAGAGGAGTAGATGCAACTTTGCGAAGGAGGAAAATATGTAGGGGGATGTCTTTGGTCAGCTCAGAAGAGGAAATAAAGCTGATGCACAATGAAAAGTCGACGGACGTGGGGAAAGGAGGTGGTAAAATGTGTCTGCAGTACCCTCTCTGGGCTGTAAGTACCAGAGGTAGGAGGCATCTTTGGGCTCTAGAGGGAACCGACTGCCGTGGTTAGGCCGAGACGCTGAGCCGGCACTTCTGCATTGCCCTCAGCTCTCATGTAGCCCTGTGTGTATACCCTTGATAGGGTCATAGCCCTGACTGACCCAATGTTCACTTGATAAAATCTTTGGATATGTTGGATGAAATATAATATATTATTAAAATGAATTTTACATGTTTCTTTTTAAATGTGGCTTCCAGGAAATATAAAATTACACGTGTGTTTTGCATTTGTGGTTTGAATTATATTTCTATTGGACAGTGCTGCTGTAGAGGAAATGGGAAAGTGAGAAAATTTGAAAGATTTAGTCATTTAAAAAGAAATTGAGTAACCCTAAAGACACTGTTTCAGTCACTGGCTCCAAGTCAGTTTACCAGATTGGACTAACAAACAAATCAGCATACTCAATTCTATTCCCGAGTCTTCACTGTTGACTGTTTTTGTACAAATCAGAAGCCACTCTATTCTTCAGTTCTTTCCCTGTCGGTTACCTGGAGTTTGATAAAAATGACTTGTTTTGAGCTTGTAAGAGGAATACATGATGCGATTGAATGTGATGCACTTTCTAACCTTGATCCAGGAAAAGGGATCCTTGGTGCTCCAGGCATTGATTGATCCGGAATAATGAAGTCTGGCCAGCTTTGGGGCCCACTGTCCTTTGCCCAAGAAAGGGGAGAGAGATTAGATTCAGCTGTGTTGGTCCTAGACACTTAGGAATAAAATTGCTCTCTCTCTTCTTTTAAGATTTTATTTATTTATTTATTTTGGTGGGGGGCACATGAATAGGGGGGTGGGGCTGGGGGAGGGGAAGAGGGAGAGGGACAAGCAGACTCCCTGCTGAACACAGAGCCTGACTCACAGGTGCTCCATCCCAGGACCCTGAGGTCATGACCTGAGCCGAAATCAAGAGTCAGTTAACAGACTGGGTCACCCATGTGCCCCTAAAATTTCTCTCTTGAGAAAGCCTGAGCCTAGCTGTGGAGAAGATAAAGGCAAAAGGACTGTAATATTTTATTTTCTAAACTTAATAATTTTGTTTATTGTTAGTACCTCTAATTTGGTGACACTGGAATGTGTTACCAGTACTACACAATGCTATCATTATTTCCTCATTACACAATGTATGTTCCTTGTAGAAAAGTTAGAAAATGAAAAATAAAACATAAGTAAAAATGAAAGTTAAAAAAATCATCCTTTTGCCTAGAGAAAAACAATACTATTTTAGTATATAACTCTCAAGCCCTGTTTTCCTTTCCTTTTTAAAAGATTTTTTTTTATTTATTTGAGAGCAAGAGAGAGAGAGCATTAGCGGGATGAGGGGCAGGGGGGAGAAGCAGACTCCCCGCAGAGCAGGGCCCGTGTGGGGCTCGATCCCAGGACCCTGGGATCATGACCTGAGCCGAAGGCAGATGCTTCACCAACTGAGCCACCCAGGCGTCCCATCAGGCCTTGTTTTCAAAGGGCATTTTGTTCCCTCTAACACAGGGGTTGACAAACGTTTTTCTGTAAATGGCCAGAGAGTAAATAATTTAGGCTTCGCAGATCATCTGGTTTCAGCTACTTAACTGTTGTTGTAGAGCAAAAGCAGCCACAGAGAACTGTAAGTGTATGTGTCAATACAAGATTTTATTTACAGACACTGAAATTTGAATTTCACATAATTTTCACGTGTCATCAGACATTCTTCTTCTTTTTTCCCCAATCATTTAAAACTAGAAAAATAATTCTTAGTTTGAAGGCTATATAAAAACAGGCAGTGGGCTGGATTTGGCCTGTAGGCCATAGTTTGCTCACTGTTGCTCTAAAACAATATTTGAGAGCTGTCTATAGATCCTATCCAAGCTTTACTATCACTGCTCATAGAAAAGTATAGCTTCTTGCCACATTGAAGACAATGGACTCAAGGGGAGCACTAGGGAATGCTGGTAGGACATTTAAGGAGGTGGTAATGAGAAGTGATAGTAGCTTCAACAGTAGGAATCAGAGAAGAGAAAATGGATTTAAGAGGCACTTACGGAGTAGAATAATAGAAGCAGGGAGATGGATGGGTCATCCAAATCTCTCCAACAGAAATAAAGAAGATATAATCAGCCCAGTTCTTGGAGACAAAATAATGGTATTTACCATATTGTCCTGAAGCTGTAATCTGAAAATCTCTAATGTGCCCAGAAGCCATTCCCAGTGGAGTCTGACACTCTGAAATCAAAGGAGAGAGGCATGACAACTAGCAGCTTCACAAACGGTCAATATGTTTTATTGTTTACTATGTGCTGAGAACTGTACTGAATATTTTATTGTACTATCCATGTCATTTAATTCACTCTAACAGGTAGGTGCTAGAACCATTCACATTCTGCAGCTGAGGAACTAAGTAAACCACTGATTGTCTTACTTGTTTAGGGTTAGATCTCGAACTCTTCCAAGCCATATTTTAAGTTATCTTTGGTAATTGAACCAAAATTCAGTTTTCGATTTTGCTCTTGGAGATCTTGGAGCTTCATGACATCGTGAGAATGAAGTTATGTTTTAGCACCAGTTTGTTAAATATTTAGAGCTTCACGTTCAAAGTGATCAAAGCTTCAAATATATCTGCCCTTCTCTGAGGACTGTAATGATTTCTACCAGCAATATTCATTGTAGATTTGGTAATGACTGTGAGCTTGTATTTATTTCTTGACAAAAGCAACCATCCGAGGAAGGAGGAAAGCTGTATAGAAATAGGCTACTTACTCTTGCTGTACACCAGAAACAGAGTGCTCATCCCAGCCTGCAGGTGCTCCCCAATAAGGCATTCTATCCGCCAGATTCCAACTTTGGATGGTAGCATTTCCACGGTCTCAAAAACACCTTATCGAAAACAAAAGGAACAAAAATTATTTCTTTTTACTAAAAAAATGAGCACAAGATGCACTGGTTATGTAGAACATCAAAGGAAATCTACCTAAGTCAGTTCTACCACTCCTGGACCCCTCAAAGCCAAAGTGCTTGCTATGTGACCCCCCCAGTTGGGAGGTACTGGGGATGGAGTTCTGATAGCCCCCACCCCTGGGAAATGGGAGAGACAGGGTGGTGGCATGCTTTGGTGGGGGAGGCAGGAGAAAGCCACTGCACTCTCAGGGTTTTTCAGAGCCAAACGTGGTTTTTTTTTTCCCATTGACCAGATGTGAGCTCCCTGGGAGAGGGAAGTCAGGGTGAGGTCCTTGTGGATGTCACCTACTAGGGCTGCTGTGAGGGCTAAAGTAACCCCAGAAGCAAGAAGCTAGAGGGCAATACTGAGGGGCTGAGGAGTGAGTCACAAGTGACCACCTAGAATAAAGGCGCCAGTTGTAAGTAGATAAAAACTGTCCTATCATTTAACCTTTACCATTTCCATGCTGGAGTTCAAAGCAGCAGCCAGGAGGGGTTGGTGGGGACACACAATAAACATGAGGTAGGGGAAAAGAGGACTCCACCACAAAGGAAGTAAATGTAGACATCTTGAAGTGGACATTGCGACTCTGGATCTGAACTATATTTGCGATGTAAAGTGTCTCCAGGACTGTTTATTACTTAAGAGCGAGCCAAAAAGTCACTGAACTTATTGGAATTTTTACACAGAAACAGGGGAAGTCTGCTCCCACTATTAAACTGGTTTTAAAGGGACAGTGGAGGGCTAAACTAAAGCTGTGTTTTGATCAACATTGTGAGTACTGCTTAATCAATATACTGGTTACAGACATAAATCACTCTGGAGAACTACTAGTGCCAAGTGGGATTTGAGATGGGGGAAAAGTCCATTTTTCCCAGGCAAGTGCCGCAACATTAATTATGCATTTATTCTGTTCTATTTCCTTTATAGCACATTATCTGTATCTGAAATTATCATGTTTATTGGCTAATTTATTTATTATGTCTCTGTAGGGTAAAGTTAGCTGAAAAAGTAAGTTACCTGAGATCAGGGAGTTTGTCTGCTTTGTTCATGGATTGCTAGACCATTTAAAGCACTCAATAAGTACAGTAGGTAGAAAAAAGAGCATGAATTAGCTCATACCTGGATAGAGGTTGTAGACTGCCATTTTATATTCCTCTTTTTTCCGTACAGTGAACACATGTCCACTGAAATGAATAGAATGGATGTTTTCATTGCTGCCCATGCTGAGCAGATACCATCGAATCTTTTGATCCTGAGCCATTACTAAGCCAGGTAGTGTATCCATCACATAGCCATTGATTGCTGGAGGAGAACACAGAAAAGGCTGTTGAAATCTATTACAGAAGTTTCTTTCCCTCTGTTCCAGTAAAAAATATTGATTCCTATGAGGATTCCACTCCCATACATATACTCTCAATTCATACACTGTCCAAGCCTCAGGCTCCAGGCTCCTTTGTTGTACTGCACGCTGCATTCCACACTGAGTAATAATTAATTGGCTGTGGGATATATTACCATGGAAGCGGTAATTTTCTTGAAGACTGGGATCCTCCTTCTGGATATTGCAAGGAGCTCTGCAGTTCCTTTCCAGGTTTTCAGTGAAGTACCAGCTCTTAGTCTCATCAAAAATAGTGAAAAACAGAGCAAATTCCTGCACTGTCACTTGTCTCCCATGAGCAGGGTTCAGTGTGTTACTGCGGCAGATCAGAAGGGGTCCAATCAAGCCTGAGTGCACATCTTTCTCCTGAGAGAGAAGACATCAATCCTATTGAGTATGAGCTCCCTCACCTATGAACCAGTGTAGATTTCTTATCAACTTTTATGCTGCTCCAACCCACTCCTTATCTTCCCATAGTACAATTCATCCTCTTTAGTAGATTCCAGAATGATAGTTTCCAAACACAAATCTGATGGCACCTCCCCTACTGAAAGCTTCCCATGAAGCTTACGATAAGTAGTAAACTTCTTCGCAGATAACACAAAGTCCACTTCTTTCAAACCAGCAAGTGGCCAGTGCAATGTACACCTGCTTACCAGATCAACATCAGAAAAATAAGCCCAGGCTTTGCAGTCAAACTCATCTTTAGTGGGTGCCATATGATGTTGCACTGTCCAAAAGTAAATTTTTGTTTCATTAGGGTTGACAAACTTTCTTCTAGGTTCTGCTCCTTGCCTCTGATCTTCCTCATAAGAAATAAGGCTAGAATAGAAGGAGTAAGGACGAGAGGCTTGGTTTTTGAAAGTCACCTGCAGAGAAAATTCGAGCATCATGTTTTAGGATCATATAAAGTCCTTAGCTTAGGGTTTACATCCCTAATAGTAATGCCTATTTTGGGGTTTATCCAAGTTCTTAATACCCAAAGGAAGTGGTACAGAGGACGGGTGTTGTCAGGACCCAAACCTAAGAATCTATCTACGGAGGAAACTGAGGAATTTTTGAACTCTAAAATCTTTAAAGTATGAACTCAAAGTTGCAAAAGAGAAAATTCCTAAATACTTAAAAGCAATTTCAAAGTAAAAGGGAAAATATCACCCCAGGGGTTTTAAGAGACCATAAGCCCAAGAATTAATACATATGGTTCTTAGGACAAATTCCAGGACGAATGTGTATGATCTTTATAAAGACTTCAGATTTCAAAAAATTATACCTTTCATAGGACATATGTAAGCTAAAATAAGAATCGAAACAGAAAAAGAATTGCTCACAATCCCATAATTTTAGATCCTTCTATATCCTTAACGTAAATAATCAATTGGGCCAATGGATGACTATTTTTGGAAAAGAATAAAACTGCTTTCATTTTTGGCTCACACAATGCACCAAAATAACTTCTAGTCTACAGGAATTACTTATGGATTAAAAGGTTAAATGTTAAGCAAATAAACTAAAAAAAAAAAAATTAAAGAAAGTGTTAAGTGATTTTAAGAAAAAAAATCTTTGTATAGGGAAGGATTTTTATAAACATAAAAGCTATGTGTGATAAAGATTCATGGGTTACTACCAATAATTCAAACCTGTTTTATTTCAAAAACCAGTATAAATACAACTAAAAGGTGACAAACTTGGAAAAAGATATAGTACATAAGGTAATATGAATTGATAAGAAAAGTACTCCCTCCAAAAAGGTAAAATGTGCAAAGGACATTAACAGATAACTCATTGGAGAAAGTCTTAAAATGTTCATGTACATTGCACTTCTGAAATTTTGTCCTAGGAAAAGGGTTGTGATTGCAGCATTATTGAACTAGTGAAAACATAACAAACTATTTAAAAGGTTGTTCAAGGGGCGCCTGGGTGGCACAGCGGTTAAGCGTCTGCCTTCGGCTCAGGGCGTGATCCTGGCGTTATGGGATCGAGCCCCACATCAGGCTCCTCTGCTATGAGCCTGCTTCTTCCTCTCCCACTCCCCCTGCTTGTGTTCCCTCTCTCGCTGGCTGTCTCTATCTCTGTCAAATAAATAAATAAAATCTAAAAAAAAAAAAAAATAAAAAAAAATAAAAGGTTGTTCAAAGTAAATGGCTAAGTAAACCATAAATACACATAATAGACTATCATGTCATCATTTAAAAAAGATATTTAGAAAGTCTTTCCAATGACATAAGAAATATTTACAATATGTTATTTCATCAAACAAGAAGCGGTAGGGGGTGCCTCGGTGGCTCAGTCGGTTAAGCCTCTGACAATTGGTTTCGGCTCAGGTTGTGATCTTGGGGTTGTGGGATTCTCTATCCCTCTCCCCCTGCCCCTCCCAGTCTTGCTCTCTCTTTCTTTCTCTCTAATATAAATAAATAAATCTTTAAAAATAAGAAGAGGTAAAATTACACATTGTATAATTTTGAACACATAAAGAATACATAGGACAAAGAGAACATACACCAAAATGGTAGTTATGGGATTATTTTTCAACTTCTTTATTTTCTATACTTTAAAATTCTTTGAAAGTGAGAATACATTATTTTTATAATCAGAAACAAAAATATACATATAGGATTAATTGTCTTATAACTTCATTGTCCTCAACTCACCATGATATTGTCTTCAACTTCTGCTCTTATATATGGCCCCAAGAGTCCCAAGTGTTCATTTAGTTCTCCACGGTATAAGGGCTGAGTAAAGGATCCATCAGTAAATTCCTGGAAAACCACTTTCTTGAACTGAGGGACATCTCCACCTTGAGCCCTGGGGGGAAAAAAACAGCAGAGGAAAAGCAGTATCTTCATGGACCAGGTAGGAAGAAACACCTCACATTCTTGCCCTCCCTGTATTTGAGACACTTGTCATAGAACTGATGATGAATTGGAGCAGAGAAGGGAAAAGAAGGATTAAAGATAACTTCCAGGTTTCTGATTTGGGCAAATGGATGGATGGTGATGCAATTCACTGAAATGGGCAACCCTGGAGGAAAAGTAGGTGGGGGTATACAGTTTTAAACACATGGGACATCCATGTAAATTAAATCGGCAAATCCAGAGGTTGAGAACTCACAAAAGAGATCTAGATGGAGATCATCCATATCCAGACACTATCCAAGTCATGTGAGTAGCTTATTAAAGTTGATAATCAATTTTGTTATGTCCTCATCTTATTGGACAACTAAGCACATTTTGTATAGTTAACCACTCCATCTTCCTAACATACTTTCTCTCAGGCTTCACTAGTATGTAAGTTCCATGAAAGCAGAGGTTTTGTCTGTTTTGTCCACTGCTGTATTCCCAGCAGCTGGAACAAGTGCCTGGCACACAGTAGGTAGTCAAAAAATATTTGTTGAATGTTAAATGTATGTAGGACTTAGAAACATACTCTAAATATAAGACAGCCCCAGGGCTCACTCCTTGGACTTCTTTTCTTTACTTAAAAAAAATCTTGGCTGGCTCAGTCAGTACAGCCTGTGCCTCTTGATCTCAGGGTTATAAGTTCAAGTCCTACATTGGGTGTAGAGATTACATAAATAAACAAACAAATAAACAAACTTTAAAAAAGTTAAAAAATCTGTTAAGGGGCGCCTGGGTGGCTCAGTCGATTAAGCATCTGCCTTCAGCTCAGGTCATGATCCCGGGGTCCTGGGCTCCTTGCTCATGGGGAGCCTGCTTCTCCCTCTCCCTGACACTGTCCCTGCTTGTACTCTCTCTTGCTATCTCTCTCTCTCTCTCTGTCAAATAAATAATAAACAAAATCTTTTAAAAAATCTGTTAAAATTGTGAGCTAAAATTATACAATAAAGTACATAAAACGTAAATGCTTTTGGTATAAAAACGTAACCACAGTCCAATGACATTCTTCCTCCCCACTACAGGTAACCCCATTGTGATGTTTATGATAATTATTTCTTTGCTTTTCTTCATAATTTTACCACTATGTACACTTCCCTAAAAAACAGTTTAGTTTTGCCTGTTCCTGAATTATGTAAATGGAACCATATTACATATGTTCTTTTGTTTCTGGTTTCTTTCACTCAGCATTATGGTTCTGAGATTCATCTACAGTCATGTGCAGCTATAGTTTGCATTCCATTGTGAGAATATACCAAAATTATGAACATTTGAGTCATTTCTAATTTTTGGTGTTTAAACATAGTCCTGCTCCTGCTATGAATCTCCTTTTTTTCCCCCTATGAACTTTCTTATACACATCTTTAGTGATCGTATATATGCATTTCTTTGGGGCACACATCTAGGAGTGGGATTGCTGATTATACATATATGTTCAGCTTTGGTAGCTACTACCATGCTGGTTTCCGAAGTGGCTGTACCATCTTCCAGTTTTGTCAGCAATGTATGAGAGTTCCATTTACTCCAAATCTTTACAGGCACTTGATACTGTGTTTTTACATTTCTGGCCATTCTAGTGGTTGCACAGCAGTGTTTCTGTGGTTTTATTTCACATTTCCCTGATTAATAATGAGGCTGAGCATCTTTTCTTGTGAGTACTAGCTATCTGAATTTCCTGTTTTTGGAATGTTTATCCAAGTTGATGTTGTTGTTGTTGTTGTTTGCCAATTTTTCTATTGCATAATCTCTTTTTCTTATTGATTCAAAGGAGTACTCTATACAGTCTTGATATGACTCCTTGTTGGGTTTTTGCACTGCAAATATCTCACATTCTGTGGATAATCTTCTCATTCTTTTTTTTAATATTCTGATGAGCATAAAAAATTAAGATAGTCTCTTATTTTTTCTTTCTAAGAGATTTCTAGTTTTATGCTTACATTTAGACTTACAGCCCAGTGTGAGTGGGTTTTTTGTATGGTCTAAGTTAGGTATCCAATTTAATGTTTTTCCATATGGATGTTAAAATGTCCCAGCACTTTTTAGCACCAGTCTATTTTGTCAAAGCCTCTCAGCTTTTGCTTTTCTAAAAACACCTTTATTTCAACTTCATTTTGAAATGTTTTCTCTGGGTTTAGAATTCCAGGTTAGCATTTTTCTTTCAATATTTTTCATTTTAAAGATATCATTCTGTTACCTTCCAGTATTGTGCTGTCAAATAAGGCAGCGATCAGCTATGTGTGACTATTTAAACTAATTAAACTTAATACAATTAAAATTCAATTCTTCAATCACACTAGCTACATTTCAAGTACTCCATGGCCACATATGACTAGTAGTTACCATTATAGTGAAGATCTAGAACATACCCATCATCACAGAAAGTTCTATTGGACAGTGTTGTTTTAGTAGCTTGATTGAAAAGTCGGCTATCAATCTTGTTCTTATGGAGGTCATGTATATTTTTCCCTCTGGTTTTAATATTTTCTCTTCATCTTTAGTTTTCTTAAGTTTGATTATTTGCCTATGTGCAATTTTCTTTGTATTTAATATACTTTCGGTATACTTATAGCTTATTGAATCTGTGACTTGACAGGGTTCATCAGTTTTGGAAAATTTCTAGACATTCAATTTTTTTCCTGTCCCATTTTCTACATGCTCCCCTCCAAGGATTCCAATTATACTTATGCTGTATCATCTGAGAGTGTTTCTTTCACCTGTCTCTTATACTCTATTCTGTTCTTTTCATTTTTTTCCTTCCTATGCTTCAGTTTGGATATATTTGCTTGACCCTAATCCTGTCTTTTCTATGTTTAGCCTGAAATTATACTCATCCAATGAATTTTTAATTTTAGATGTTGTATTTTCCAAAATGACAATTTGAGTTTTTAAAAATAGATTCCAATTTCCAATTGTAATTCTCCATCTTCTTCTCAGTATGATGAGGGACAGAAGCAGAAAAATGTTACATGGATGGGTCTGGAGGAGATAATGCTAAGTGAAATAAGTCAAGCAGAGAAAGACAATTATCATATGGTTTCTCTCATCTATGGTACATGAGAACTAGGAAGATCGGTAGGAGAAGAAAGGGAAGAATGAAGGGGGGGTAAGCAAAAGGGGGAATGAACCACGAGAGACTATGGACTCTGGGAAAGAAACTGAGGGTTTCAGAGGAGAGGGGAGTGGGAGATTGGGCTAGCCCAGTGATGGATATTAAGAAGGGCACGTATTGCATGGGTCACTGGATGTTATATGCAAACAATGAATCATGGAATGCTACAGCAAAAAGTAATGATGTACTGTATGGTGAATAACATAACATAATAAAAATTTTAAAAAGAAGAAAATAATGGAAATCACTACTCCCACATCATGATATCAGCACACAAATGCTTTTTTTTAAATTTTTTTATTTTTTTGAATTTTTATTATTTATTTATTTTTATTTTATTTATTTATTTTTTAAATGATTTTTTATTATATTATGTTAGTCACCATACAGTACATCCCCGGTTTCCGATGTAAAGTTCAATGATTCATTAGTTGCGTGTAACACCCAGTGCACCATGCAATACATGTCCTCCTTACTACCCATCACCGGTCTATCCCATTCCCCCACCCCCTCCCCTCTGAAACCCTCAGTTTGTTTCTCATAGTCCATAGTCTCTCATGCTTTTTAATGCTTGTATTCTATATTTCCAAAAAGGATGATAGAGTGGATTTGAAATGTATAACTTAGTCTGTGTGTGAACGTAATATATTTTAATTAATAAAACATAATGATTTAAAAAAAGAAAAAAAAAGAAGCAGAAAAATGTTCACCTCTAGCCCAGAAAGCTGACCTATAGCCTGCATAGTTCTGATAAAGATCAAACGTGTGCTGGTTGCTACATTCTTAAAAGGTCTTATGACTGCTGTACATCTCTCCAATAGTTCATACGGAGCTGAATGATAAGCACTGGAGAAATCTTGTGACAGTAGTTGTACAAGTAGGAATTTGAAGAAGACACTTATGATCTAATACTTCATGCACATCCCTGCCCCCGTAAGCCGAAGCATGTATTAACCACCAGCTTCACAGAGCACAAGTGCAGCTCTTTCTGCCCACGGGTTCTGTCCCCATGCTATAAAAAATTCACCTTTTTACACTGAAAGTATCTCAAGAATTCTTTCTTGACCATTCACTCATGGTCCCACATCAAGTATTGTCAATCTTTTCTCTATTTTCTGTAAAATATTTACAATTATCCCTGTTTCTCAGTCGTGGCCCTCCTAGACTTTTGACTGAGAACTTAGAAAGTCTTCGCTCCCTCAGCCCTTAAGGCATTTCAGCAAAGCCCACCAAGAAAGGAAACAACCAATGATCATCGCTGCGACTAGGTGGTCCTCTCCACTTAAATTTTAGTTCATCTAATTCTTATTGTTCCACAGCTCTCCAAAGATTTGTAACATATGGATTTTTAAAGTTTACCTCGTTTTATAGTTGTTGCAGCAGGAGTGTTGGCCTGCCATGACCTATTCTCTACCTTTCTTGTGGTTAATAGTTTCAAGGCATGCCATTTCCCGTCGGTTTACTTTCAGCCTTTTATACTCTTACGTTTTAGATCCGTACCTCAGAAACAGCATCTAGTTGTATTTTGTTTTGTTTTAAAAAAGCCCAAATTGGAGTCATCCCCCCCCCCCGCCACGGCAAACCAAGACTCACAGTCTCAACCAAACCCAGGAACGTGAACTTTTAACAGTCAATCTGAAATTTCCAGATCAGCACTAGTGAGGTCATCTGCTGTTCCCTTCTCTCCAAATAGAACCTGTCCTGGGCTGAAATGACCCTTTTCTTGTGCTAATAACCTTCTTGCCCCACCCTCCTGCCTAGAAAAACCCATTTTGTACCACTTCTCTTTTGTACAACTCAGAGCCTCTCTCTACTTGTTAGATGGGGTGCTGCCTGATTCATAATCACTTAATAAACTGATCTGGTTGAATTTTTTTAACAGATTTGGTGGCAGCAATGGGATCCAAAATGAACCTCTGATGGCATTCAGAAGCAACAAGAAACACAGGTGTGGCACCCCATAAACCCTTTGAGTTCACTGTCTTTCTTGTGGTTTCCAAGGGTCATTGGTGAGTTCCTCAGTTGATTTCTGCTCTTTTTGTTTTCAAGTTCCTGGTCTAATTGGCTTTCCAGTCTAGGGTTAATGGGTCAGTCTAGACTGACAGGAGACTCTAAGGAAGAGCCAGTCTTCAGCCCTTGGTTCAGTCCACAATTCCACGCTGGAATCCCTTCCCCATTTCCAGTCTGCAGTCTTTTGCTGGTTTAGTCCTTTACTCAGTTCTAATCTGCTGTCTCTATTAATGGAGTCTGCTGGTTTAGTCCACAGGGTCTTTTATTGGCCAGTCTGCAGTAACATTGAAACCACAGTCTTTGGTTTTGTCCCTGATGGTTTAGTTTGCAACTCCCCATCTGTTTGGAATTATTCCCCATATTTCGTGTTGGGAACTGTCGGTGGCAGCTGCAATTCTATATTTGTTTGGAATCAGTCTATAGTCTCCATTCTTTCAGGCCTACTAGTTTAATCCTGTCCCCAGTGCCTAGTTTGCTGGGTACTGCTGGTGCCCACGGTTTTGTTTCCACAGTTACTGTAGTGCACGTGAGGTAAAGGCTGTCACAAAGAAAGTATCTCAGAGCCAAAGAGCTTAGGTATTAGTTCGGCTCTGAGAAACTCAAAGGCTTAGCTAAACAAATGGAATCCTTTGTATCCAAAGAGTTGAGCAAGCCAACTTCCGGCACACCTACTTGTTTTAAGTATAAGAACTATAGTACCATAAATTGCACATACTTAGCAATGTGGCAAAGCAAAACCTACAACCCAGTTCTTTGGGGGAATTGGAGACAACTGTTTTTGTCTTGCAAATCTCTGCAGGGTCAAAGGTATGGTTCTAGAAGTTCAGAGTTCTTTCGCCCTTTTTGCCAATCCTCCAAACCTCTGCTGATTCCTCTCAAAATGCTTGAAAGGATCAGGACACTGGAAACAGAATTATCCTGCACTTAGTCTGTGCCTTTGTGATGTAAATTTTCTTTCTTTTTTTTTTAAAAAAAGATTTTATTTGTTTATTTGGCAGAGAGAGAGAGAAAGAGCACAAGCAGGGGGAGCAGCAGACAGATGCTTAACAAACTGAGCCACCCAGGAGCCTCTGTTATGTAAATTTTCTTTCTTTTTCTTTTCTTTTTTTTATTATTATGATATGTTAGTCACCATACAGTACATCATTAGCTTTTTATGTAGTGTTCCATGATTCATTGTTTGTGTATACTATTTCCATCTTCTCTAGGACCCGAGAGGCATTCTTTGACATGAAAACTTTACGGAGAAGTATCTCATCAGAAGGAAGAAAAAGGGACAGAGGGTGGTATTTGGAAATTAATCTTAAATGTCCTCTCCATTAATATTAGTAAACAGAAAAGCTGTGAGATCTTTGTGTTTGTGTGTGTCCATATATGTTGTAAATGTACATGTTCTTCCACACCGGGATAGTATTGCTAAAATTAATTTGTCAAAATGCTCTATTGGTTTGAAGGCAAGCACTTATAAGGACTGGGCAATCTAAAATTCTGGAAAAGACAGAAACTAACCCAAATGTTTTTCAAGTTCACATCCTCTGGGATAATCTTCAGTCAAGTTGTTTCCATTAAGAAGTAATGATTTTTTAAAATAAATAGCTTAAGACTGTGACACACAAAGTAACAAATGGCCCACAAAACATTCTCCTCTTCTGAAGGATTTAGGATACATTGTTATCATCAACCAGTCTTTTACTATTAAACTTAAATGGTCAATTGAGATAGTTCTGAGATTGATTAAGACTTAGGGATTATATCCATCTAACTTTTTGAGCAGACTTGATGACCTTGTTAGCCACAGAAGTATTTGACACACACATTTTATTATACTTGTCAATTCTGTTAAGTCAGAATTCCAGCAGTGCTTCACTAGGTAATAGTTTTGCTTCTCACGGTGTCAAATGTAGTCACTCAGTGGTATTCACCTGGTATCTGGGCTTATCTGGAGGGTCCAAAATGGCTTCAATCACGTGCCTGATGCCTTGAGGAAGAATAATGGAAAGCTAGACTCGCTGGGACTCTTGACCAGAAGGCCTACACGTGACATTTCCAGCACGACAGCACCAGGGTAATCAGATTTCTTATATAGTGGCTGGCTTCAACTAGATGTAAGCTACATGGTATTTTCTGAACCAGCATCACTTCCACCACATCTACAGGTCACAAATTTCTGTTACATTCTGTTGGTCACAAATGAGTCCTAATGCCAGGCCAGATCAAGAGGAGGGGGATTACATTTTACCTCTTGAATGGAAGAATGGCAAGGTCATATTGTGCAAGAGCATATCGGACAGAACATATTGGGACATCCATTTTTGGAAAATACAGTTGGCCATAGTCTTATTATTTCTTGTATTGTCCATTAAAAAAAATCTCCGCATGCTGCATTCCATACTATTTCATTTTACTTACCTACTAGTTCACCAATTCTTTCTACATGATGCATAAGTGTTTTAATAACTGTATATGATTCCTAGATCTTAAGTCTCTGAGTTTGTTTTGGCTCTCTATTGTTTCTGTGGCTTCTTATTTATTTAGTTTTTTCATTTTGTTTTGTACCCTGTATCTTTGTGTTCTTTTTTTTTTTTTTTTTTTAAAAAAAAAAAAAAAAAAAAAAAAAAAAAAAAAAAAAAAAAAAAAAAAAAAAAAAAAAAAAAAAAAAAA
>NC_048238.1:112048393-112076432 GCF_002007445.2 Ailuropoda melanoleuca
GAGCCTGATGTGGGGCTCGATCCCAGAACGCTGGGATCACGCCCTGAGCCGAAGGCAGATGCTTAACCGCTGTGCCACCCAGGCGCCCCCTGTATCTTTGTGTTCTGGACATTGTATCTGAAATATTCGTGAAAATAAGTTGAGGCCTAAGATGTTGAGAAGTTTTATGTTTTCTTCTGCCAGATGTCTGCAGGCACTGCCAACCCAAGACTTGCATAAATTATGATTAAGAATAGGGGCGCCTGGGTGGCACAGCGGTTAAGCGTCTGCCTTCGGCTCAGGGTGTGATCCCGGCATTATAGGATCAAGCCCCACATCAGGCTCCTCTATGAGCCTGCTTCTTCCTCTCCCACTCCCCCTGCTTGTGTTCCCTCTCTTACTGGCTGTCTCTATCTCTGTCGAATAAATAAATAAAATCTTTTAAAAAATTATGAGTAAGAATAGAAATTTGCATGTCAATGAAGTGAGTTAACTGGTTCACTGTTACCTTGAGGATCTAGACCTTTGGGGACCCAGCTTAAAGTGGGCATGGTTAAGAAACAACAATTGCTGGAGAGGATGTGGAGAAAGGGGATCCCTCCTACATTGTTGGTGGGAATGCAAGTTGGTACAGCCACTCTGGAAAACAGTGTGGAGGTCCCTTAAAAAGTTAAAAATTGAACTACCCTATGANAAAAAGTTGAAAATTGAGCTACCCTATGATCCAGCCCTTGCACTGCTGGGTATTTACCCCAAAGATACAGACGTAGTGAAGAGAAGGGCCATATGCACCCCAATGTTCATAGCTGCATTGTCCACAATAGCCAAATCGTGGAAGGAACCGAGATGCCCTTCAACAGATGACTGGATTAAGAAGATGTGGTCCATATATACAATGGAATATTACTCAGCTATAAAAAAGAACGAGTTCTCAACATTTGCTGCAACATGGATGCACTGGAGGAGATTATGCTAAGCGAAATAAGTCAAGCATATAAAGACAAGTAGCATATGATTTCTCTCATCTATGGAACATAAGAACTAGGAAGATCGGTAGGGGAAGAAAGGGATAAAGAAAAGGGGTAATCAGAAGGGGGAATGAAACATGAGAGACTATGGACTCTGAGAAACAAACTGAGGGCTTCAGAGGGGAGGGGGTGGGGGAATGGGATAGGCCGGTGATGGGTATTAAGGAGGGTATGTATTGCATGGTGCACTGGGTGTTTATACGCAACTAATGAATCATGGAACTTTACATAAAAAACCAGGGATGTACTGTATGGTGACTAACATAATATAATAAAAAAACATTAAAAAAAATAAAGTGGGCATGGTTTACATCTACTTTTACTTTCTTGATAATACCAACAAGTCTTCTTTGAATGCTGTCAATACGCTTATAACTCCCAAGTTTATTCATCTTTAGCATGGACCTCTTCCTTGGACTCCAGACTCATATCCAACTGGCTACTCAACATCTCAAACTAAATATGTTCAAAACAGACCCTCAAGTATTTCCTCAAATGAATCTGTTCTACTTCAAGCCTTCCACATCTCATTAAATGTCACCATCATCCACCTAGTTGCTTAGGAAAAAAACTAAAAATCTTCTTTTGAGTCCTTTCTCCCTATTCCCCCCACATTCAATCTATTAGCAAATCCCGTCTGCTTATCCTCAAATTATACACATCTTTCCATTTCTTTTGATTTTTACCACCACTATTTTGGTCTAAATAATCTGTCTTCTCTTATCTGGATGATTACAGTCACCTCTTAACTGGTCTCCCTGTCCATGGAACTTGTGTTACCATTTAGTTGGTACTCTCTGGAGTTCAGACATACATAAAAGACCTGCTCTTGCCTCCCTACATCCATCATTTACTAATTCGTTCAACAGATATTTGAGTATCTATCAAATGCCAGGCACTGTTTAAGGTTCTGGGGATATACCATTGAACAACACCTTTAAAATTTATGTTCTCAATGAACTTACTTTCTTATTGGGGAACATAGACAATAGACAAGTAAATGTATAATATTTCAGGTGCTAGTAAGTTCACTGAAAAAGTGTGGTAGGAGCTATATGTATATACAGTGTTCAGGGAAAGCCTCACTGATAAAATGAAACTTGAGCAGCAACCTGTTAGAAGTGAAAGGATGAATAGTAGGATATCAGAGGACAGGACACGAAGTGCAAAGGCCTATAGAAAGGTATACATTTGTTGCATTTGAGGAAGAGCAATGAAGCCAGTGTGGCTGGAAGAGAGTGAGCAGGAAACAACGGTAGGAGATGAGATCAGAGACGTTTCAGAGGGTCAAATCTCAGAAACTTGAAGGCCACGGTGAGGGCTTTGGGATTCACTAAGGGTGAGAAGGGAATCTACTGGGAGGTTTGAAGCAGAGAACAATAATCAAATTACAATTTGAAAATTTGCTTTAGCTGCTGTGTTGAGAAAAGGGCCAGGCTGGAAGCTGCCAAGTCTAGTTTAGAGGCTATTACAATAATTTGGGTGAGAGTTGAGGATGGTTTAGACTAGAATGGTGGCCACTGAGATGGAGAGAAGTAGCTGGATTCTTTTACACTTATTCTTTCTTTAAACCACTCCAAAAAGTCTTTTATCTCTATTTTTCAAGGTCACTGTTGGTCTTTACATTACTAATTCTCAGTCCTCATCTTAGTTGAACTCTCAGTAGTATTTGATAGTTAATTACTTGATCTTTGATGTGTGTTCATACCTGGTCTCTCTGACACCAATTTTCCCTCATTTTTCTACTAACCTCACTGCCAATCTTTCTCTGTCAACTTCATTGGTTATTTATCTCCCTGACCTTTAAATGTTAGAGTGCTCTGCGTATTAGTTCTTTAAACTCTCCTCTTTTCTGTTTATACTCATTCTCATGATGATCTAACTCTTATGCGGATAAAATCCAGTTGTATATCTCCATCTCAGATATCCGCCTTGAACTTGAGATTCACATATATACTCCCTACCTTACCATGTACAAAACAGTCTCTTAATTTCTGCCCCTTCCCCAAACCTGCTGTTTGTCCAGCCTTTTCCATGGCAGTCAATGACCGTTCCTTCTTTTTAGTTACTCAGACTCTAAACACTGAATGTATTCCTAATTCATCTTTTTATCTCACAACCACATCTAATACATCAAAGATTCCAATTAGTTTTAATTTCAAAAAACAACCAGAATTTGATTATGAGCTGAGTATTGGATAAGATGAAAATGCATTGTAATGTAAAGTTGGAGATGGTTGACTAGGAAACTGGAGAGGTTGGCCTTAGGTGCATAGTCTATTTATTGTCATATGCATGAAGACAGTATATGGTTACAGAGGTCAATAAATGTGTTGGAAGTCTGGAGGTTCACTGCACAAGCATTAGCTATGAATGAGAGGGGCTGTTGAAGAATGGGTAAAAGGCATTGGAGATTTAAGGAAAGAGCAGAAAACATAAGATAGGGGTCCAGGGCAGTAGGAAAGTCAGTAGATTAGGGAAATATTCTATAGTTGCTATGCAGCAATAAGGGCCCATTTGAGGTAGAAAGCGAGGTCAGAAAGTGACAATGAGTAATGAAGAGGGCACCTAACCTTCCTCTAGGACCTCTATTATCTGACCACTACTCAACTTCACTTGTCTCCCATAAGCCCCTCCCCCCAGTTTTCACTGTACTCCAGTCATACTGGTCCTTTTTGGTTCCTCAGATTAGTTCCATTCACAGGGCCTGTGTATTTCCTATTACTTCTGCCTGGAAACATCACTCAGAGCTCCATCAGCTGTCCTTTTATCATCATTTAGGTCTCAATTCCACAAGGAGGATTTCTCTGACCACCACAGCTAAAGTAACATCTCCAGGCACTCTCTATCACATTGATTCTGTCTTTTGAATAGCACCATCAAGACTTCCCTATTTGTTTTTCTACTGATTATCTCTTGCTCTTCCCAAATGAATGTAAGCTTCTTCTTTACTGTACCCCAGTGTCTACAAATGTGTCTGGTATATAGTAGATGCTCAATAAAAATTATTTTTTGACTGACTGACTTTCCTTAAGTTTATTTTATTTTATAAAAGATTTTATTTATTTGACAGAGAGATAGAGAGACAGCCAGTGAGAGAGGGAACACAAGCAGGGGGAGTGGGAGAGGAAGAAGCAGGCTCCCAGTGGAGCGGGGAGCCCGACATGGGGCTCGATCCCAGGACCCCAGGATCACGCCTTGAGCTGGAGGCAGACGCTTAACGACTGAGCCACCCACGCGCCCCTATTTTATTTTATTTTTTAAAAGATTTTATTTATTTGTCAGAGAGAGAGAGAGAGAGCACAAGCAGGGGGAGCAGTAGGCGGCGGGAGAAGCAGGCTCCCTGCTGAGCAAGGAGCCCAATGCAGGACTCAGTCCCAGGACCCTGGAATCATGACCTGAGCTGAAGGCAGCTGCTTAACTGACTGAGCCACCCAGGCGTCCCTTTCCTTAAGTTTATCTTCCACATTTCTCTGTGCTTTTTATTCCTTGCCCGAACTCCCTCTGCTCCCTTACAATCACATCCTCGCACTTTGCTTCCTGTATCCCCAGTACCATGGAAATCAACCTCTTTACCACACACTTCACTTCTTCCTCCTGCCTCTCTTAGCACCTGTTCACAAGACCAAGACAACTACTGTAGCTCATAAGGTTGATAGGTGAGGCTGACTTTCTTCCTGCTCCCCATTGATGCTTCTTGACCCTGATTCCTGTACCCTTCTGTAAGCCCCTTTTCTCCTCCATCTCACTAGAGGTAGAGTTTCATGCCTTCTGGATTTATCATCCTCTAATTCTCATTGTTGGTGTCATCATCGAACCTACTATTTACTCCTTAGCTTCATCTAGACTTTGCTACCTGGATCTCAGGGTTCTTCCTTCCTTTATAAGCAATCTTTGGAGTCTCATTCCTGCAGATAAGCTGTGCCTTTTCTATTATTTCAGCACTTGGTAAAGTCAAATGTTGCAATAGCATGACAGAGGAATAATCAATGAACCCATACCTGCTTCTTAGTACATGGGGAGATCTACTCACCCATAATCCCAGAGACGCTCCACTGCAGCAATGAAATAGTGTCGTGTTCTCTTTTGAAAGCTGCGGAGACCCTGATTTTCATCTTCGCCATAGATGTCAAAATCTTCTCTCTTCATTTCACTTGAGAAGGTGTCATCATACTCAAATTTGTCTTCCTCTGGCTGAAGAGTACTAAGCTTTATTTCCCTTTGATGGCGTTTTGAGACTGGTGGGTTTTGAGAGCACAACCTTCCAGTCTCTCCTTGCTTTGCCCAGGTGGCTTCTCTTTGGGGCTTATCTTGTCCTTCATTTATTGCTGCTATTGAATGATTATTTTCACAAGGGCCCAGGGGCAAAATGGTGTCCTTTCTCTCAAAAGCTGTGTTTTTCTGCGACTTCTTTTGGGATTTCCACTCTTCTCTTGGTATCTGGGTAGCAGAGTGGTTATGCCAACCAAGGGGACCCAGCAGCTTGGAGGGAATCTTCTCAGAGCTTTCTGTTGCCCATTTCAGAAAGGGTACTTTTCCAGGTCTATTTGTTTTATTCAGTTTAAGAGGTTCCTGTGTTTTCTGAAGAAAGATCTTTCCCATGAGATCCAGGTGGCCAGGAGAATCACTGATAGTCTTTGTAAGGGGAGAGTCTTGATGAACATGAACTTTAGGAAGTAATTCAACTTTGCCAGATGTTTTAGACAAGCCTGGTTTCACATGAACAGTGTTTTCAAATTTCTTGTACGTGGGTTGGTTTGTGGCACTTTTCCCCATAGAGCTGAACTTTCCTTGACCTCCAATCATTTCTAAGGTTAGGAAGGCTAAAGAAAGGTTATTTCTTTTGGCTTCTTGTAAGAAATGACTGCTTTCTTGGACCCCAGAACTCCTCTCCATAAAGGTATAATTACAGACTGATGCTAAAAGATGAGACTTGTCCTCTTGGGATGGGATCTTGGTCAGATCTGAATGTCTAATTGATGGAAATGCTGATACTTTTGCAATGGGTAATGCAGAGTCATTCATTTGAATGAGGCCATGATTCCTCATAGAACAATCTGATAGGAGGGACTGAGTAATGGCTCTTTTTTCTTTCTCGTTGTACTCTATCTGTGTGAGGGTGCCTTGGGTCAAATAGTTCATGTTTTTGGACCACTGGGTTGAGGTGTCATTCAAAATTACCCACCTTTCAAACTTTATTTCTTCTAGTGAGAGTCTGGGTTGTTTCAAAGCCCTCTTACCACGTTGAGTGGTAAGATGCTGACTTGGATTAGGAGACATCCTTGCAGTACTTGGAAACCTCTCTACCATTTGCTTTGTTTGATTTCCAAGGCCTTCCAAGTTTGCTTCTTTCCTTATTTTTGAGAAATTGGCCATGAGAATCCCTTCTCTATGTGCTGAATCATTTAATGACCTGGTGTCTTGAAGTACTGAAGTATATTGCTGCTCATCTAAACCTTCTATATTTTGCTTAGTGCTTAGTAAGAAAAGGTTCTTCAGGAAATTCTTAGTGCCAATCACTGTATATACCTGAGGCAAAACCACATTCTCTTGGGTTAATTTTTCCTTTCTTTCTATCTCTTCCTGAGATTTTTTTCCGTGATTGTATGTGTCATTTTCTTGGACATTAGCCAAGTTAGCAAAAAATATGCTCTTGCTGTTTGGAACAATCA
The DNA here is from genome assembly GCF_002007445.2 of Ailuropoda melanoleuca. Lineage (NCBI taxonomy): Eukaryota > Metazoa > Chordata > Mammalia > Carnivora > Ursidae > Ailuropoda > Ailuropoda melanoleuca. Next base: position 112,055,073 of record NC_048238.1, read on the forward strand.
TCTCTTTGAGTCCTGTGTCCTTTGTAAATTCACCCTCTCCTACTACCACCTTCTCCTCTGACAAAAAATTCTGATCTTTCACAGACTTTTCTGACCCTAAAGATGTTAATTGCTTTGGACTGGGCCTTTGATTAGAGCTTAGGGAGTTCTTGCCATGGGTCCTTTTTATCCAATTTGCTGAATCTGGCAAGAACAGTATCTTGAAGAATGATAGATCTGGATTTTCTGTACCTAGTGGCACAGGGCCCTCATTTTTTTGGTGGGCCATTTCCATAGTTTTTGATGAAGTAGTTTTATTTGACACCTGATTTAGCTCCAAAACTGTAATATTTCTGTCCATAAATGTTTCATTATGAATCAAAGAAATCACTTCTTGAAACTCAGTATTACTTTCTATAGTATCTTGCCAGACCGATGTACTGTTCTCAATAAATAATGTTGGGACATCAACATGAGTCTTTCTATTAGTTGTTGAGTTAATTGATGTCTTGTTTGTCTTTACCAACGAGATATTAACTTTGAATAAAGCACTACCTTTGATTAATGAAGCAGGTCCATGAACTCCTTCTTCTTTAAATAACCTATTACTCTCAATTGATAATACATTTTCACCCAGTGAACTTTCTTGAGTATTCATTAAAGCTGCTTCTAACAACTTGGAATTATTATCTCCTTCACTCAAGCCCAAAGGTACACTGGACTGAATAAGGTGAGATGAATTTTTGTCAAATATAATGGTACCTAAATGACTATTAAAGTGAACTGACATATTTCGGGGTTCTAAGGAAACTGTCTCTTCAGTACCTGCTGCCAACTTGTCTGATGGAACTGTTGGTGAAGTCATTAGACTGTTTGATGAACTAGACATTTTTAAATCAAGTTTATTCAACTCTACTGTTATAGTTGTCCCCAAATTCTCATTTAATCTTAATTGCAGTTCTGGCTCAGGAGTAAATACTCTGCCCCCACTGTGATGGAGCTCTGGTCTGAGATGTGCCACTTCAGATGGGCCCTTGTTTCCTTCTATTGCTCCAAGTAAATGATCATCAGCTTCATGTGTGGCTTCTTGGAGATCAGATAAGAATACATGTGGAGTAGGATTCTGTCCCAACAGCATCAACAAATCACTAGAGGAGACACTTTGTGCTTTAAGCAGCTGTGTTCTTTCTGCAGACTGAGGGTCAATCTTCTCTATGTCATTTTCTGGAGTTGTGGTGGCTTTGAATTGCTTTTGCTTAGTGCTAGGGTGCCTTGAATTCTGGGAGAAGCTTCTGGGTGCAATGACATTGTTTTCATTCAGCAGGGAAGTTGGAATATCTTCATATGTGTCCTCATAATAATCACCAATGTTCCTGTTACAACTAGAAACCTTCAGTAAGGCTGTCATCCCTCTGTTCCGAAAGTCTGAGTTATGGCACCCCAGAACCCACAGACCTGGAGATGAGGAAGAATAAGACTCTGGTTACTTACAACCCAGGCCCCAAGAAAGTTCTGTATTAGTGGTTCTCTTCTATTCCTAGATAATGAAAAAATACTAGTCAGTACCATTGTATTACAGGTCATCAGGTTAAATCCCTGGCACGTAAATAGTCCAACAATGGTAGTGAAAGTGGTGTTTGCATTGCTGCTATTGTGGTATATCTGTCTGTAATCACAAGAAAGGCCTGTGATTAAAAATGAATAGATGTTGAGGAAAAAATGGAGAAATGTAATTAACATACACAGTAGTAGAGAGTCTTTTTAAAAAAGATTTTAATTGTTTATTTGAGAGAGAGAGAGCACGAGCATGAGCTTGGCGGGGAGGGGCAGAGGGAGAGGGAGAAGCAGACTCCCTGCAAGCAGGGAGCCCAATGCGGGGCTCAATCCCTGGACCCTGAGACCATGACCTGAGCTGAAGGCAGACATTTAACCAACGGAACCACCCAGGCACCCCCCCAATAGTGGAGAGTGTTAATAGTCACAGAGAAATCTTTTTTTTTAAATTAAATTTTTTTTTTTTTTTAGAGAGAGAGAGAGAGAGAGAAAGAGTGCATGTGAGCTGGGGGAGGAGCAGAAGAGAAGGAGAGGGAAGGGGAAAGAATCTCAAGGAGACTTGGTGCTGAGTGCAGGGCCTGACATGGGGCTCAATCTTACCACCCTGAGATCATGACCCGAGCAGAAACCAAGAGTAGGAGGCTTAACTGACTGAGCCACCCAGGCACTGCCACACAGAACTCTTTGATGATGATAATGACTTAATTCATGAAACTTTATGTAGGACTTAGGTTTAGGATACACATACTATAAAATTCCACTACAGGGCTAGCAATATTAATTTATACTATGACAGGATTATTCAAGTGAAGGAATTGCATAGTGGTAAAGTAGATGCATAAATACAAGTAAAAAAAAAATATATATATATACCTTTACCAAGCTACCCATCAGGTACCTTAACAGCCTCATCATTTTGCATGACATTTGCAAGCAAAATCTTAACTGAATCCAGCTTTCCCTCAAAGGGAAAACCTTCCCCCAAGTATATTTCTAAAGAGACTTGTAAGATAATGGGATGCCCATGGAAAAGGTTTTTATGGTCAAATGCATTTTGGAATTAATGAACATTGCACTCTATGTGCAGCCAGATAATCAATCAAATGGGAAATAAGAATACATTTTCTATCATACAAAGATTTAGAAAATCTACCTCTAAAGCAGCCACTTTCAGGAAGTGATGAGAGTGTTTTCTACCAAAACAAAGGAGTATATTGTATTTAAAAAAAAAAAAAGGATGACATGGGATCCAGGAAAGAGGCAACTATCCTGAAGGATGAAGAAAAGTCTCAAGTTAATAACTGATACTCAGTCAATTCTAGAAAGAACCAGCCCAGACTGGAGGAGGATGCATGGGTCCAGGAGGTCAGCCTCTAAGTAAAAAGAATACACTGTATGATAAAACTCTTGAAAAAAAAAAGAGAGAATAACTAAAGGGAAAACATTATAATAAGAACAGTAAAACAGAAGTTTTAGTTAAACAAGTTATAAAAATAAGAAATTAAATCTATTTGATTCCATAGTGAACATAAGTTTGTGGATTGGGAGCCTAATTTCATGACGTTTAAAGGATATTTGATGATGTAAAACTATGTTAGGTCAAAGTATACAAAAATACAGATTCAAAGGGCTACATGTACCCTGATGTTTATAGCAGTTTATCAACAATAGCCAAATATGGAGAGAGCCCACGTGTCCACTGACAGATGAATGGATAAAGAAGATGTGGTATACATACACAATGGAATATTACTCAGCCATCGAAAAGAATGAGATCTTGCTATTCACAATGACGTAGATGGAGCTAGAGTGCATTATGGTAAGTGAAATAAGTCAGTCAGCAAAAGACAAATACCATATGATCTCACTCATATGTGGAATTTAAGAAACAGAACAGATGAACATATGGGAGGGGGGAAAAGAGAGGGAGGCAAACAAACCATAAGAGACTCTTAACTATAGAGAACAGCTGAGGGCTGATGGAGGGAGGTGGGTGGGGGATGGGCTAGATGAGTGACGGGTATTAAGGAGGGCTCTTGTGATGAGCACTGCGTGTTGTATGTAAGTGATGAATTACTGAATTCCACTCCTTTTTAAAAAAGATCTTATTTATTTGAGAGAGAGAGAGAGCAAGCAAGCAGGGGAAGGAGCAGAGGGAGAGGGACAACCAGATTCTGTGCTGAGCACAGAGCCCGTTGAGGGCTTGATCTCACCCTGAGATCGTGACCTGAGCCAAAACCAAGAGTCAGACGCTCAACTGACAGCCACTCAGGTGCTCCTGAATTCTACTCCTGAAACCAATGTTATCCTATATGCTAACTAACTAGAATTTAAATAAAAATTTGAAGAAGAAAAACTATGTTGGATCAGAGTAGACCAGGATTGGAGCTGAAATGAGTAATTTAAATAAGGTTTTTGACTCTTAAAATTCTACTGTTATAACTTAAACATAACCAGTTCTTTCCTTTTCCTAAGAAGGACAGTAATTGACTGAGAAAAGGGAAAATGAAACTCCATAAACAGGTTTGGAATGACATACACCAAACTCTGAGAAGAGCCTGGGATTATGAATAGTAAACAAGAAGGACTGTATATCTGGGGCGCCTGGGTGGCTCAATCGTTAAGCGTCTGCCTTCGGCTCAGGGCGTGATCCCAGAGTCCTGGGATCCTCTCGGTGGCTGTCTCTCTCTCTGTCGAATAAATAAATAAAATCTTGAAAAAAAAAGAAGGACTGTATATCTGTATTTGTTATATCTGTGTTTGTTGAAATTTTGTAATGAGAAAACATCTTTTTGTATTACATGGATGAATAAAAGTTAATTTAAAACATTATAATTAATTAAACCTCAATCCAAGAGCTTAAAGAGTTGACTCTCATGAAAAACAATAAAATAAAAAACCAAATAAAAATAAGAAATTCTATGTGTACAAAATTTAAAATAAGAAAGGAGATATAGTTACAGTTGCAAAGAAAATTAAAAGAATTATAATTCCCTTGGAGACTCCAGCTTCCAATCCCTTCCTCCAACTTCTGACACAGGCATAAGATGCCCAGTCAAGTCTGACTCTTGGTCAGCATTACAAATATATATAGACCAGTCAGTCTCCTGCCTCAGTGATATAACTGGGGCTTTCAGTGAATTAATTATTTTTGTAAGCTGTTATCAATCTTGGAATTAGTTTTTATCAAAGTAACCCAGAGAGACAGAGCCCAGGTGATCACAAGTAGGTAGGAGCACATCTCAGGCTCCAATAAACAAGAGCTCTTTAGTCATCCAAGGCTAGTACAATATCCCTAGTATGGAATATTAAGCAATCTTTTAAAAATAATTATGCTCATCTATATTTATTAGATGTATATATAGAAAAATATTGAATATATCTTCAAGTAGGACACAAAGTTTACAAAACATGATATAACCACCATTCTACTACCTGTTTCTATGAGTTTGACTTTTTCTTTTTCTTTTTTTTAGATTTCCCATATAAGTGATTCCATACAGTATTTGTCTTTGTCTGGCTTATTTCACTTAGCATAATGCCTTCCAAGTTCATCCACATTGTCATAAATGGTGGTTTCTCCTTCTTTTTGTGGCTAAATAATATTCCATTATATATATTAATATATGATTATTGTCACATATGATTATCATATATTATATATATGATGATATATATGATATATATGTATCATATATATCACATTTTCTTTATCCATTCATCCATCAATAGACACTTAGGTTATTTCCATGTCTTGGCTATTGTGAATGATGCTGCAATAAACACAGGAGTGCAGATACCTTTTCGAAATCATGATTTCATTTCCTTAGGCTATATACTCAGAGGTGGGATTGCTAGATCATTTTATTTTTAACTTGTGAGGAACCTCATATTGTTTTCTAGAGTGGTTGCCCCAGTTTACATTCCATCAACAAGGCACAGGGGTTCCCTTTTCTCCACATCTTCACCAGCATTTGTTATCTCTTGTCTTTTTTATAATAGGTATCCTAACAGATGTGAGGTGATACCTCATTTTGGTTTTGATTTACATTTTCTTGATGATTAGTGATGTTGAACACCTTTTCATATACCTATTGGCCATCTGTACGTCTTGGGAAAAATTTAATGGTATCCCTTAAGTCCTGTAGGCTTGCTTCTTCTTTTTATTTTTTCCTGGATAATTTCAAAAGACTTGTTACTGACTTCACAGATTCTTTCTGTTTGATTAAGTCTGATGAATTTCCCCCCATTTCACTCATTGTATTTTTTAGCTCCAGAATTTTTACAATGATTTCTCTTTTTTGAAATTCTTATTTTGCTAATGTACTATTTTCCTAATTTTACTGAATTGCCTGTTTGTGTTCTCTTGTATCTTGCTGAGCTTCTTTAAAATAATAAGTTTGAGTTCCTTTACAGGCAATTTGTAGATTTCCATTTCTTTGGGGTCAGTTTGGAAGGTTACTGTGTTCCTCTGGTTGTATCAGGTTTTCTTGTGTGTGTTTCTTGTGGCCCTGCATTGATGTCTGCACATTTGAGGGCGTAATCACCTCTCCCAGTCTTTATGGACTGACTTGGTTGGGAATGACTTTCACCTGTGGGTGGCTCTGAGTGTGCTGTGTGGGGTTCAGCAGCTCCAGTGACAGGGAGGGGATAGCAGCATAATTTCTATGCAGCTCTGTCAGCTGAGGTCAGTGCCAGTGAAGAATGGAGGGGGGTCCTTGGTGGCCAAGGCTGTGTCTGGTGGCAGTGGCAGTGAGAGTTGTTGGACTCCTAGGGGAACATCCTAATTAGGGGGATCCTCCTTGGTGCTGGGTCTGGTACGTGAGTGTACAGGCCTTGGTGATGGTGCTGGGTTCTGGGGCAGAGGAGTGCATGCAGTAGTGATAATGCTTGTTTTCTGGGTGTAGACGCTCAGAGTGGCAGTGGGGTCAGGGTCCTAGGTTCAGGCGTGCCTGAAACTACCATGCTCCTGGGTGTCGGAGCATGGCCACATCTGCTGTGGTGCTGTCAGTGGCCAGAGCTCAGGCACGGAAAGGTCATCCATGGAGCTGGAGTCCAGGTCTCTGGGGCATGCCACACTGCCTAGGTCCTGGTGGGTGGGGTGCACTGGTGGCTTGGTGCTTGGGGGCAGGGTACAACAGCCGCATGGGCCCGAGGGATGATGGGGTACTGTGGTAGTGCTTCAGGCCCTGAGGAGCAGGGCAACAGTAGCAACTCAAGCCTTGAGGGTGGCAGGTACTATGGAGGTCTAGGCCCCAGGGAGCAGGGCCAGCAGCATGTCCTTGGGGAACAGATGCAGCTTAAACTCTGAGCAGCTCTGTGAGCTGGCTTCAGTATCTGAAGGCTGTGGAGATCTTCAGGTGGTGATTAGAGTTGCTAGAGTCCTCCTGTTTCCTTTCCCCATGAGAAGAAATCCCTCAGAAGGGACTGATACATTAGTATATTACAATATGATTATCACCATAGCATTAGCTAGCACCTCTGTCACACCATATAATTATCATTTCTTTTTTGTGGTGATGTGTAGTTAAAGCAGAGAGTGTAAAGTGAAGTGTATAGTCATAAAAAGAATGATGTACCGAGACCTGCTACAACATGGATGAATCTTGAAAACATTACACTAAGTGAAATAAACCACACACGAAAGGGCAAATACTGTATTATTCTATTTATGAAACATTCAGAAGAGGCAAATTCCTAGAGATAGAAAGTAGATTAGTGGTTGTCAGGAAAGGGGGGATGGGGAGTGACTGCTTAATGGCAAAGGGTCTCTTTGGGCTGATAAAAATATTCTGGAATTAGATAATAGTAATAGTTGCACAACACTGTGAATGCACTGAACTGTACACTTCTAAATGGTTAAAATGGCGACTCTTACGTCAGTAAAATAAACAGAAGGGATCAGACTTTACCATGGTAAATTTAAAAGCTTCTCAAAATATTGATATTTAAAATATTTTTTCTCTGCTTATATACACACACACACACACAAATACAGACACTTTCTCTCTTTGGTTTAGACAATTACAACCATATTATACATACTGTTTCATAATCTTTTTGTACATATTTGATTCATTCATTAATGGGAAAAATATTTATTAAACACCTACTATAGGCCAGGAACTATAAACTTTAAGAGATACAGTGATGAATAAGATAAACAAGGTCTCTGTTCTCAGAGAGTTCGTAAATTAGATATAAAACAGATAACAAAGACATAAACATAAATATGGAAGATACTTCTAGAGACAATATTGGAGTTCTGTCAGGTTTTCCTTTACTCACTTCCCACAAAAGTACATTACTTGAAGTAAGATAAGTTTCTGGGTATAAAGGTGAACATATATTTATATACGATGAGATTGGCTTTTATTCCCCAGAAATCTTCCCATGAGAGGTTATCTCCAGAAAAGCCTTTCATGTAAGAGAATAACTATAATCTGCAGGTCGTTTTATGTGTTTTCCTCTGTAGATGATAGAGGTGAGAGGGACTGGAGCACTGAGTCGCCTAGCACTTGTTACTAAACTGTATAAATGAAGCAACAGTCAGTGTTCCTCCTGATTATAGGGCTGGTGCTTTCCAAAGCCTTGCGGTGGTTATGGAGGAAGAGGGAATATGAGGAACTGCCAGTCACATTCGTCCTGAAGGGTTCCCAGGGGTTTGAGATTACAATGTACTCCCAAAGGCTTCCTGGTGGTATTTATTCAACAGTACCAGTGTTCACAAAGCACACACAAACATGTTTCGCTCCACATGTTAACTGCATATATACATGTATATGCATTACTATAGTTTAATAAACACACTTATAATTTTGGCCATTAGTAAGTAAAGGCACTTTTTAGAGGAAAGACTTTAAAGTTAAATACTTGATGTAGTGTTGTCACTAAAATGCCTTGCAATTACTAAGATCACTTGAACCATTTAGTATTTGCCCACATATGAGCATAAGCATGGCTAGTGAAGTGATCACAGCTATTAGTAAAAGAATAATATAAATAACTCGGGCACCTGGGTGGCTCAGTTGGTTGGATGTCCGACTCTTGGTTTTAGCTCAGGCCCTGATATCAGGGTCGTGAGATTGAGCCCTGCGTTGGGCTCCAAGATCAGTGCAGAATCTGCTTAGGACTCCCTCTCTTTCTCCGTCTGTCCCTCCCCACTGTTCTCTCTCTCTCAAATAAATACATAAAATCTTAAAAAAAGAATAATACAGATAACTAACCTGGGTTTTCCATTGACATGAAGACAGTTTCTCCTGAGAATGGGAATAGGGTAAGCGTGTCTTCATAGACCATTTTGTGTTTGAAGGTATACCCAGAGAAGAAGACAGACAGGAAGTCAGTCTGTGCTCCAACACTTAGAATGTACCAGTATGCCACCTCATGCAAACAAACTGACAGCTGCAAGTTGTCAAAAACATAGCCATTGATGCCTGCAAAAGAAATGGGGGAACAAGAGGTTTTAGCAGTATCCAGATTTATTACTTGAGGTTGTCATGATATGATTGGAAAGAATTATATGTTATGCCCACTACCTTATTCCCAAGAAGAGATAGCATTATACTTTCCAAAAAAAGTAAATTATTAATAGTTCATCAGCAAGGTCCCAAACCCACAGTAAGAAGAATCATAGACCTTGACCTTTCATAAACTGGAGGGAGGAAATGCTACAAAAGATGGCATTGATTTATACAATTGGAATATTGGTTGCCAATTAAATAAATGTATTATATCAATGTTAAGTTTTCTGAATTTCGTAGCTGTACTTCGGTTATGTAAGAGAATATCTGTATTGATCGGAAATGCACAATGAAGTACTAAGAGATAAAAGGGCAACCTGTTCTCAATTAGAAAATAAGTAATAAAAGTAAGTATATAGAGAAAAAAGAGGATGATATAGCAAATATAGAAAAATATTAAAAATTAGTGAATCTGGGTAAAGGGTGTATGGGAGTTCTCTATCTTATTCTTGTACAATTTCTGTAATTTTGAAGTTATTTCTAAATAAACAGCTAAACAAAAGTAACTTTGACTTCAATATCTAAAGGAAATTGTTTCTGAAGGCCTCTTCCATACATCTATCCATTCATCTAGTCAAGAAACATTTGTCTAGTCTGCAACGCTCAGACTCCAGTTCAGTGCAACTAACTGACAATCAAAATTTCTTGCCTCACGAAGCATTGCAAGATATTATTAATCTATTGTAATAAAATGTGTGGTAATATGCAGGTATAGATAAATATATCAATCAGAATATGGAGTCCAGAAAGAGACACAGATATAAAGGGAAATTTAATATATGATAAAGGCAGCATTCAAACAGGTTGCAAAAGAGAATGAGCTATTGGTAAATACTGATGGAAAATATGACTATTCATATGGAACCACAAAAGACCCTGAGTAGTCAAAGCAATCCTGAGAAAGAACAAAGCTGGAGGCATCAAATTTCCTGATTTCAAGCTATACTACAAAACCGTAGTAATTAAAGCAATATGGTACTGGCATAAAAATAGACACATAGACTAATGGAACAGAATCAAGAGCCCAGAAATAAATCCTTATATATATGGTCAACTAATATTTGACAATGTAGTCAAGAATACTCAATGAGGAGGGCTCCTGGGTGGCTCAGTGGGTTAAGTACCTACCTTTGACTCAGGTCACAATCCCGGGCTTCCTGCTCAGTGAGAGTCTGCTTCTCCCTCTCCTTCTGCCCCTCCCCCATCATGGTCTCTGTCTCCAAATAAATAAATAAAATCTTTAAAAAATGTTAAGAATACTCAATGAGGAAAGGGTAGTGTCTTCAATAAATGGTGTTGGGAAAACTGGATAACCACATGGAGAAGAATGAAATTGAACCCTTACATTACACCACAAACAAAAATTAACTTGAAATGGATTAAAGACTTTTTAAAAAATATTTTATTTATTTATTTGACGGAGAGAGAGACAGCCAACGAGAGAGGGGAACACAGGTAGGGGGAGTGGGAGAGGAAGAAGCAGGCTCCCAGCAGAGGAGCCTGATGTGGGGCTCAATCCCAGGACTCTGGGACAACGCCCTGAGCCGAAGGCAGATGCTTAACAACTGAGCCACCCAGGCGCCCCAATGAAATGGATTAAAGACTTAAACATAAGACCTGAAACTGTGAAACTCCTAGAAAACATAGGGAAAAAGCTCCTTGACATTGGTTTTGGCAATGATTTTTTTGGATATGACACCAAAATCACAAGCAACAAAGGAAAAATTAATAAGTGGGGTTATATCAAACTAAAAAGCTTTTGCACAGCAAAAGAAACAATCAATACGATGAAAAGACAACCTAAGGAATAGAAGAAAATATCTGCAAATCATTTATCTGATAAGGGGTTAATATCCAAAATATATAAAGAACTCATGCAACTCAATAACAAAAAAAAATCTGATTTTTAAAAAGGACAGAGGAACTGAATAGAATTTTTTCTGAAGAAGACATACAATTGGTCAACAGGTACATGAAAAGATGCTCAATATTAATCATCAGGGAAATGTGATCATCAGTGAAATAAATCAGATAGAGAAAGCCAAATATTGTATAATTCCACTTATATGTGGAATCTAAAAAAGCCGAACTCATAGAACCAGAGAGTTGAATAGGTGGTTACCAGGGGCAGGGGGATAGGGGAAATGGGTAGATGTTCGTCAAAGGATATACACTGCTAGTGAGAAGATGAATAAATTTTTGTGATCTAATGTACAGCAAGGTGATTATAGTTAATAATACTGTATTACATACTTAAAAGTTGCTAAGAGGGTAAATCTGAAATGTTCTCACTAGAAAAATTCAGAAAAAATAGGAAACACAAACTAAGATAGTACCATAAATCCCATGCAGATGGGCTAAACGCCCCTCTTAAGAGAGAGATGGTCAAACTGGATTTGAAAAAACAGAACATCAAATCCCTCTTCTCTAGACTCATATTGCCATACTCTTTCTTGATGTAACTTACATAATTTTGTTCTTGAAACAAAGTGGGAGTAAAGTGCTAGAGATACGATTAGAAATACTGAGGAAAGACCCCTAATTCAGAACAATTAGAACATATCATTCTGTTTTGAAACCATATCACTCTCTACATAGACATATATATGTATGTATGGTTTCTCTTTTGTGGTCATTATTTATTTTACAAAAATGAGATCATATTACATACTCTTTTTCTGCACCTGCAATATATTATTTAACAATACTTCATAGAAATTGCTTTAAGTAGCTGGGTACAGCTCTGATTCATTCTTTTTTTAAAGGTTTTATTTATTTATTTATTTGACAGAGAGAGAGAGAGCACACATGAGCACAAGCAGGTGGAGCAGCGGGCAGAGGCAGAGGGAGAAGGAAGCTCCCCACTGTGCGGGGAGTCCGGCATGGGGTTCAATCCCAGGACCCCAGGGTTATGACCTGAGCTGAAGGCAGATGCTTAACCAGCTGAGCCAGCCCCTCTAATTCATTCTTTTTAATGGCTTCATAATATTTCATAGTATGGGTGCGCCACAATATTTTCAAACATTCCTCTAACATTACGCATCATCTTTGATTTTAGTTTATCTGCTTTAGGCACTACAAACACTGCTACAATACATCCTTTTATATCTGTCCTTATATACTGGTGTTTTTATTCCTATGAGATATATCCCAGCAGTAGGAATGTTGGATCAAAAGGTATATATATTTAATTCTAAAAATGTACATAGTAAGGGCACCTGTCTGGCTCAGTTGGAGGAGCATGTGACTCTTGATCTCAGGGTTCTGAGTTTGAGCCCCATGTTGGGTGTAGAGATTACTTTAAAAAAATAAAAATAGAAGTTTACATAGTAAAATTGATTCTTATTTGGTGCACAGTTTTATGAGTTTTAGCACATATGGCAACGTGTGTAACCATGAGCACAGTCAGGATACAGAACATCTCATTCAACGTAGAAAACTGCATTGTACTGGAGTTCTTCAGTGCAAATAGTCAAATTCCTCCTCCACCCCAAGCTCTGATAACCATTGCTCTATTCTCCATTCCTATACAATTGCCTTCCCCAGGATGCCTTGTAAATGAAATAATACTGTATGGCACCTTTTGAGACTGGATCTTATCACTCAGCTTAATGCCTCTCAGGTTCATTCATGTTGTGTGTATTCACTTTTTTGATGGCTGAGGAATATTCCATTCTGTGTGTGTGAGTGTGTGTGTGTGTGTGTAAGTGTAATGGAATATTATACCGCTGTCAAAAAATGAAATCTTGCCATTTGCAACGATGCAGATGGAACTAGAGGGTATTATGCTAAGTGAAATAAGTCAATCTGAAAAAGACAATTATCATATGATCTCACTGATGTGGAACAAAACAGAGGATCATAGGGGAATGGAGGGAAAACTGAATGGGAAGTCATCAGAGAGGGAGACAAACCATGAAAGAGTTTTAACTATAGGAAAGAAACTGAGGGTTGCTGGAGGGGAAGGGCTGGGGGGATCAGGTAATTGGGTGATGAGCATTAAGGAGGGCACATGATGTGATGAGCACTGGGTGTCATCTGCAACTGATGAATTATCAAGCACTACATCTAAGACTAATGATGTACTATATGTTGGCTAATTGAATTGAAATTAAAAAAAGCATATGAAATTTGTACCCAGACATGTACATGCATAGAGGAAAGACCATGTGAGGATACAGAAAGTGGCTATCTACAAGCCAATGAAAGAGGCCTCAGAAGAGACCAATCCTGCTGACATCTTGATCTCAGACTTTTAGCCTTCAGAATTGTGAGGAAGTAAATCTCTGCTATTGAAGCCACCCATTCTTTGGTACTTAATTATGGCAGGCCTAGCAGACTAAGACTACATACGTGTGTGTGTGTGTGTGTGTGTGTGTGTATGTGTGTGTGTGTGTGTGTGTGTATGGGCACCCTGAGTGCATTTTATATTAAGGATGGATTCTGCATATTTGAGTAAATGAAAGCTGTGTCTTATTTGATTTATCCTTTGAAATGCCTTCTAAAAGAAAAAATATATGCAGTATATGATCATATACTGTACACTTTCATATATATCAATTTTTAAAAAGATTTATTTATTTTAGATAGAGTGCAAGAGAGCTTGCAAGAGTGTGGGGGGGGATGGGCAGAGGGAGAAAGAATCTCAACCACACTTCCTGCTGAGTATGGAGCCTGACACAGGGCTTGATGGCACAACCCTGAGATCGTGACCCAAGTGGAAACCAAGAGTTGGATGCTTAACTGACAGCCACCCAGGCGCCCCCATGTAACAATTTTTAAGGAAATATGACTCTTACATGGCATATAAGTTAATCCATTATCTGGACATCAATTTGGTGGCTTCAAATTTCCTTTATCCATTACCCACTGGACTTGAGTGCTGCTTTACTTACTGTGCATGATGTTAGAGACGTGGAACTCTGGATCATGGGGCTGCACTACATCTACGTTGGGGAGGAAGCGCTGCATATTCTCTGTGAGGTACCAGCTTCGATTCTCATCAAATACAGAAAACAGGATGACATTCCTCTTGTCTGACATCATCTGTTAATTACACATATTGAAAGAAAGAAATGCTATTAGTATTGTCCTATAAGAATTAGTAGGCTACATGGAAGTGATGGCATGCATGTGATATATCTATATTGAATCCTTTGGTTCAATTCCAATTTCTCCCTAGGTCCACTATTATGCATATAGTGGGGCCTGGGAGTAGGAGTGGGTGCTACAAGCAGTGAGTTTAAGAGCAAATGTGTCCTCAGGGCAAGAGAGTGACTAGACCCACTAAACTTATTTTCTTCTAGACCCAAGGCCATATGCTGGATGATTTTTTAGTACAGTCTGTAGCCTCATTTCCTCCATGTTCAGATTAGAGGATTTTCGTTCTTTAAAGACCCAAGTGATTATTCAGTGTCTTTCTTAAACAAGTTAGTCAAGTCAAGTAAGAGTAATGTCTTTCCTAAACTTCCATCCGGCAAGTGCCCTTCCATAAAGCTACCAACGTATAAAAAATTAAAAACAGAAAACAGAAATCAAATAACAAAGTTAAGATAGGCCATAAAATGTTAATTAACACTAACATCTAAAGTTTTCTGCTAAAAAGTTTAAAGTTCTTTTTAGAAGAGTGGTTTGTATATGAACCAAAGTTATGAGTTAGTTACTTGCTAATTGATTCTGTTAAGACTTAATATGCAAACTTCACTAATACGTATAAATTTCATTTTGCATAACCTAGCACTACAGAAACCAAAATCCTGAGGAGAAGACACTGGAAAATAGAGAGGTACGTTTCAGTCCTCTTCCAAAAAACTGGTGGAAAAACTATAATTAGGAAAATTTGTCAGGACAGGTACATGCCAAATTTACGCCTTTTTGGGTTTGCGTGCCATGTGTTTTAAAATTCACGTGCTTTACTCTCTAAACCAAGGAAATGTTTTCAGACTAGTAAAAATCCTATGTAATAAATAACCAAACTGACATGTAGTCAAGCCTCAGCAATATGGCAATGAATTATTCTGATCCAAGCAATGAGTTTTTGAGAAGTACTAGGCTTTTCTTTCTTTTTTTAAAAAAAAGATTTTATTTATTTTGAGGGGGGAGTGGCAGCGGGAGAGGGAGAGAGAGTCCTAAGCAAAATCTGCAGTGAGCACAGAGCTTGACGTGGGGCTTGATCTCACAACCCCGAGATCATGACCTGAACCAAATTCAAGAGTTGGACACTTAATTGACTGCGCCACCCAGGCACCCCAGCATTAGGCTTTCCTCATGCAGAGAATTTAGCCTTATTTTTTTTTGAAGTAGTATAAATGGTCTAAATTATAAATATTTCTGAAATATTTTATATCTTTCCCTGTATTTTGCTCAACAAATATTTATTGAAGTCCAGCCACATGCCAAGAACTATGCTAGATGCTGCAGATATGTTAATTTTGAGGTGTCTTTGATTCACCCATGATGAGACATCCGGGGGAGAAGTATAGACTCTGATACAGATTCACGTGTCATCTAAAAATGAGTGGTAGTCCAGCATGTAAAAATGAGCAAGATTACTTACAGAAAGTGGAATTTTAAATTTTTTAAAGTTTTATTTATAAAAGTAATTGCTACACCCAATCAACGAGAGGCTTGAATTCATGACCCCAAGATCAAGAGTCACATGCTCTTCCAACTGAGCCAGCCAGGCACCACCAGAAAGTGAAATTTTAGACTGGGAATGAGTATTATAGAAATATAACAGGAGAGGCCCTTCAATCTATCCAGGCAAGTTTATTAAACTGAACTAAATTCAAAAACAGCTGTGAGAAACCCAGCTCATTTCTTTTATTGGCCAACATAGCAGACCATTATATTTTCTGCAGACTATAGGCAGATGTACACTGAGAGAGTATAGGAAATATCTGAAAGCTCATATGCATCATCAGTCCATCAAACCCAGAACTTTGAAAGACAAGAACTTACCTGGTTTCCTCTTTGATCTACAGATTCTTTGTAGCAGATGAGGAGAGGGCCAATGAGTCCTGAAGCTAGATCTCTCTCCGGATTAATGAAGCTTGAGTAATATCGGGTCAGGCACCGAGGATCTGATTTAGTTGGCCCATCTTCTACAGTGACTGTCCATTTATACTTGAATATCTCTCCTGGCAGAATTGGCATATCTTTCAAATGTTTCACACCTACCCACACCCAAACCACAAAATAACTTGATTAGAGTATAACAAGCCATATATTGGTAAATTGTGTTGTTATTTCAAGGGCTCTACAAATTTATATGTACATGTGAAGGTTCTCAATAAATTGAAACTAAATTTGTATCTATTATAAGATACACACAATTGTTTTACAATAAAAGTGGGTGGGAAAAAAAAGTGGGTTGAGGTTTTCAAGTTGTATTACAAAGCTGTAGTGATCAAAACAGTATGGTACCAGCACAAAAACAGACACATAGATCAATGGAACAGAACAGAAAAACCAGAAACGAATTCACAGCTATACGGTCAATTAATCTTGGACAAAGCAGGAAAGAATATTCAATGGGAAAGCATCTCTTCAACAAATGGTGTTGGGAAAATTGGACAGCCACATGCAGAAGAATGAAACTGGACCATTTCCTTATACCATATACAAAGATAAACTCAAAATGGATGAAAGACCTAAATGTGAGATAGGAATCCATCAAAATCCTAGAGGAGAACACAGGCAGCAAAACTCTTCCACTGGCCTGTGGCAACTTCTGGCTAGACACGTCTCCAAAGGCAAGGGAAACAAAAGCAAAAAGGAACTATTGGGACTTCATCACGATAAAAAGCTTTTGCACAGCAAAGGAAACAGTCGACAAAACCAAAAGACAACTGACGGAATGGGAGAAGATATCTGCAAATGACATACCAGAAAAAGAGCTAGTATCCAAGATCTATAAAGAACTTACCAAATAATCCAATCAAGAAATGGGCAGAAGACATGAACAGACATTTCTCCAAAGAAGACATACAAAGGGCCAACAGACACATGAAAAATTGCTCCACATCCCTTGGCATCAGGGAAATACAAATCAAAACCACATTGAAATACCACTTCACACCAGTCAGAATGGCTAAAATTAACAAGCCAGGAAACAGCAGATGTTGGTGAGAATGCCGAGAAAGGGGAGCCCTCTTACACTGTTGGTGGGAATGTAAGCCAGTGCAGCCACTCTGGAAAACAGTATGGAGGTTCCTCAAAAAGTTGAGTATAGAGCTACCCTATGACCCAGCAATTGCACTACTAGGTATTTACCTCAAAGACACAAATGTAGTGATCCGAAGGGGCACCTGTACCCCAATGTTTATAGCAGCAATGTGCACAATAGCCAAACTATGGAAAGAACCCAGATGTCCACTGACAGATGAATGGATAAAGAAGAGGTGGAGGAGATATATATATATATATATATATAATAGAATATCACGCAGCCATCAAAAAAACGAAATCTTGCGATTGCAATGATGCAGATGGAACTAGAGGGTATTATGCTAAGAGAAATAAGTCAATCTGAAAAAGACAATTATCATATGATCTCACTGATATGTGGGACTTAAGAAACAAGACAGAGGATCATTGAGGAAGGGACGGAAAAAGAGAACAAGATGAAACCAGAGAGGGAGACAAACCATAAGACTCTTAATCATAGGAAACAAACTGAGGGTTGCTAGAGGCAAGGAGGGTGGAGGGATAGGATAACTGGGTAATGGACATTAAGGATGGCATGTGATGTAATATCACTGGGTATTACATAAGACTGATAAATCACAGGCCTGTACCTCTGAAACGAATAATATATTATATATTAATTAATTGAATTTAAATAAAAAATGTTAAAAAAAAAAGATAAAAAGCTTTTGCACAGCAAAGGAAACAATCAACAAAACTAATGGGGCTGAATGGGACCAGATATTTGCAGATGACATATCTGACAAAGGGTTTGTATCCAATAGATACAAAGAACTTATAAAACTCAATACTCAAAAAATGAATCAATCATCCAATTAAAAAATGGGCATAAGACCTGAATAGATATTTTTCCAAAGACGACATGCAGATGGCCAACAGACACATGAAAAGATGCTCATCATCACTTATCATCAGGGAAATGCAAATCAAAACTATAATGAGATATCACCTCATACCTGTCAGAACGGTTAAAATCAACAACACAAACAACAGGTGTTGGCAAAGTTGTGGAGAAAGGGAACCCTCTTACACTGCTGGTGGGAATACAAAGTGGTGTAGTCACTCTGGAAAACAGTATGGAGGTTCCTCAAAAAGTTGAACATAGAACTAACCTGAGACCCAGCAATTGCACTACTAGGTATTTACCCAAAGATACAAAAATAGTAATTCGAAGGGATACATGCACCCCAATATTTATAGCAGCAATGTCCACAATAGCCAAAGTATGGAAAGAGCCCAGATGTCCATCGACAGATGAATGGATAAAGAAGATACACACACACACACACACACACACACGCGCGCGCGCGAATATTACTCAGCCATCAAAAAGGATGAAATCTTGCCATTTGCAATGACATGGATGGAACTAGAGAGTATAGTGCTAAGCAAAATAAGTCAGTCAGAGAAAGACAAATACCATATGATTTCACTCATATGTGCAATTTAAGAAACAAACGAAGGTGGGGGGAAGAGAGGGAGGCAAACCAAGAAACAGCCCCTTAACTATGGAGAACACACTGATGGTTCCCAGAGGGGAGGTAGGTGGGGGAATGGGTGAAATAGGTGATGGGGATTAAGACGGGCACTTGTCCTGATGAGCCCTGGGGGTTGTATGGAAGTGCTGAATCACTACATCGTACATCTGAAACTAATATAACACTGTATGTTAACTATACTGGAATTAAAATAAAATAAATAAAATTAAAACAGCATTGAGACACCGCTTTTCACCCACCAGATTGTCAGGATTTTAAAAAATTGTCTAGGGGCCCCTGTGTGGTTCAGTCGGTTAAGCGTCTGCCTTTGCTCAGGTCATGATCTCAGGTCCTGGGATTGAGCCCCGCATTGGGCTCCCTGCTCAGTGGGGAGCCTGCTTCTCCATCTCCCTCTGCCCCTCCCCCTGCTTGTGCTCTCTCTCTCTCTCTCTGTCAAATAAATAAATAATCTTTTTAAAACACTGTCAATGTCTAGATATCAATAATGCGGGAAATTACACTTTCATATATGAGTAGTAGGAGTATGAATTACAACTTTATTTGGGGACAAAAGTGCGGCTATCTATTAAAAATAGAAATACATATACTGTGACTCAGAAATTCCAGTTGAGGTCAGTGAACCTGAGAATAGGTCAACAGAAAATATCTACTGTGCAGATGAGATGGAGAAAGAAAAAAATGTGATGAAAATATTAAGGCCTGTCGGACAATACCAAAATGTCATTCATGTAAAGTAGACAGAGAACAGGGTAGAAATTTTTTTTGAAGAAATAATGACCACAATCTTTCCAAATTTGTAAAAATATAAATTTACAGATTCAGGAAGATCAGTGAACCCCAAATAGGATAAATATGAAGAAAATCACAGTCAGAAAACAATAACATACAGGGGAAGAATCATTCAATGGAATCTAAATTTAGCTATTATGAAGGCCAGAAGATAGTGAAACAGTATTTTCAAAGTGCTAAAAGGAATAAAAAGCCCTCTCAACCTAAAATTCTATATTCAGCAAAATTAGCCTTCAAAAGTGAAGACAAAATAAAGACATTTTCAAATAAAATAAAACTAAGAGAATCTATCTCTAGCATACTTATGCTACAAGGAATGCTAAAGGAAGTTATTTAGTGCCTTTGAGGTTGTGACCTCATATATATCTACAGGTAAGTAGGACTTAATAAGATTGAGGGAACGCTTACCTTTCGGCAATCTCCCTGAGTGCAAAGGACTGACATCAGTGATTCCATGAGGGTAGATGTTATAAGGCCGGGTTGCTTGATTCTTAAATATAATCTGAAAGTATAAATGAAATATAAGATCAAGTCCTAACACAACTAGGATCAACAGGAAAAGTGTGGCCTATCTCCAGAAAACAAAAGCTGCCTTATATCCATATTATAGGGGTTTGAGCCGTAAAGCTCAACATATTTTTTTTTCCATAAAACTTCTCAGACAGCTAGGTTTTTACTAAAGGCCCCTTTTCCATTTCTTCAAAGTTATTTCAATTTTTTCAGGAAGTATTCCTCATACCTTCTCACACGAATTGAAATTTGAATGTCTGCCGAGGGCACTGCTTCCCCTCAGTCTTATTTCGGGTACTAAATTCCCCAAGAGGGGAGAGGAAAACATTGACTCGGGTGATAAATCTTCACTGAATGAGCAGGCATGACCAGGAGGGCAGTTGATTACAGAATTAAGGAACGGTCGCAGTCAGCATTTTCTGACTGCATGAGCTTTAAATGGGAGGAAGGATGGAAGAGCAGTAACACGGAAGCAGCAATTAAGAACACTGACCACATCAACACAGTCTCTAGATCTGAGGTTGGGTATGATATGAGGATAAAAAACCAACTTCCACCTGCATTCTTGTCTTAAAACCCACTCATTTGACAAAATCCATTAAAGAGCTGATTCCTTGCCTGCACTTATAGCAGCAGAATAAGGTAGAAGAAAAATCACACAGCTCTGCATCAGCCTTTTATTTTATTTTTTTATCCCATTTCCCTTTATTGAAAAATCCAGGATTTCTCCAATGATTTTCTTTTTTTTTTAAGTGATTTTTTATTAAATTATGTTAGTCACCATACAGTACATCCCTGGTTTCTGATGTAAAGTTCGATGATTCATTAGGTGCGTATAACACCCAGCACCATGCAATACGTGCCCTCCTTACTACCCATCACCGGTCTATCCCATTCCCCCACCCCCTCCCCTCTGAAGCCCTCAGTTTGTTTCTCAGAGTCCATAGTCTCTCGTGCTTCATTCCCCCTTCTGATTACCCCCCCCTTTCTTTATCCCTTTCTTCCCCTACCGATCTTCCTAGTTCTTATGTTCCATAGATGAGAGAAATCATATGATAACTGTCTTTCTCTGCTTGACTTATTTCACTTAGCATTATCTCCTCCAGTCCCGTCCATGTTGCAGCAAATGTTCAGAATTCATTCTTTCTTATGGCTGAGTAATATTCCATTGTATATATGGACTACAGCTTCTTAATCCAGTCATCTATTGAGGGGCATCTTGGTTCCTTCCACGATTTAGCTATTGTGGACAATGCTGCTATGAACATTGGGGTGCATATGGCCCTTCTCTTCACTAC